>NC_056725.1:978550024-978702524 GCF_019279795.1 Protopterus annectens | reverse complement strand
ACAACTCCTAATGATGTGGACATCCTACAAAAGGGCCTCACTGAGACAGATGCCTGGTGTCAAAGCCATGGCCTCAAGCTCAATGCCAAAAAGTGCATTGTCATCCCCTTTGGTAAAAACTCTGTACCCATGAGTTACCACATAGGTGGTAGTCTACTTAACACTGAAAGTGTGATAAGAGACCTTGGGACACAGTTGGACAGTAGTCTCTCCTTTGATAATCACATTGCTACAGTAGTCAGGAAATCCTTCTACGTGGCACACCTCATCACAAAAGGTTTCTCATCCAGGAAAAAAGAGATCATTGTTCTCCTATACTCGTCACTCATTAGACCCATTACAGAGTGCAACACCCCTTTTGGTATGTGTCTCACAAGACATCTACAACAACTGGAAAGGCCACAAAAATACCTCACAAAGAGGATTACTGGCCTCAAATAGATGCCCTATGTAAACCTTCGCAAAAAACCCCAGCTTTACTCCATCACATATCACCTACTCAGAGCCAATCTCTGCCTAGCATACAAAGCTATGTCAAACCCAAAGCTGTTGGACATGCTCCTCTTAAAGAAATCCCAATCCCTCTGACCTACATGCTCTAGGGACATAAACCTTGTCACCACAATTAACAGAACATGATGGAGGGATAGATTCCTGTCCCAGAGATTTCCCATACTCTGGAAAAAAACTACCTATCTATATAAAACAAAGCTCCTCATTATCAGTCTTCAAGAAAAATCTTGATGATTGGATGGGAAATATGAAATTCACCCTGGGGATCACCTCTGTGGCTCTGCTCAACAGGGGCACAGGAAAATAGTTTTCTTGTGTGGCGAAAGCCAGGGTACCTTTTGGGCTAGGCTTATATAGGCTCTAGAGCCAGTAGCCTAGTACCTACCTATGAACCTATGAATGCCAGAAGTACAAAACCCAGTGACTTCTCAGGAGTTAGTCATGTAAATCTTCACATCCCCTCACTGATGTGTCAGATGGTTTACTATCACATATTCGACATAACATTGTTCGAATGTACAGATGTCCGAACCAAATGTTTGGAAATCTGAACACCGAACAGTGTTAATGTCGAACCGAACATTTCAGTGCAGTCAAATGTCGAAAATGTCAACTACACTGAAATGCTCCTACCTACACAATATGCTACAACAGGTTTTTGCAGGGGGACAAGTCCCCCTGCACCCCCACACCCCCTACTTATATATACAAACTCTGAGATCGCACTACAGTGAGAGTAAGGGTACATTTCCCCATCCTCACTATAGTGCGATCTGCACAGGAATGTTGTAGCTGACAACAGCTGCCATTCACTCATGTCAGCTTCGGCATTGTGGTGATCACCCTACCGGTTCCGCCAAGTGGTTTTTGCACATAGTTCATTCGTCTAAAAGATGAACAAACATGTGATAGTAAACCATGTCAGACATACACAACACTTATGTGGGCCAGGCAACACTACACGTCTGCCAAATATCTGGACATAACATCACATAAGGGAAAATACACTGAGCTGCTAGCCATGTCACCAAGCAATATCCAAACTACAGGCAGATGGACACAACAAAAAAGCAGCCTTGCTATGGGGGAGTATACATGTAATTGCAAATATACCAGGCACTCCAGGGATGTAACAGCACTGAGAAACAGTCACCAGTGTGAAAGTGCATACAGTATAAGGAGTGTGTGAACCAAACTGTCAACATGTTTGATACTCACACACTACCCCTACATATAATAGCCCAATAAACAGTGTAGTATGATGCCTGACTGTGTTATGGGGCATGTCACAGTCTTACTCTAGAAAAATGTAACACTTGATAGAGCACCAGAAACTGGATGGGCATGCAAAGGCAGATAGAAAAGGAAACAAAACACTTACATCTACCCCCCCCCACAAGATATAACATATTCACAATACACTGCTACACAATCCTGACAGTCTGTTAACAATAGCCAGAAATACAAAGACCCCCCCCCCCCCAGCTGTTCACACTCCCAAAGAATGTCCAGGCCTTGTCATCATATATAAGGGATCTATATTAGAACACCAAACATTTGAAATGGGTGTTCTAATATCGACCCGTTTTCTGCGAACACTGAAAATATCGAAGTAACAGGAAACCGAATTCTTTCCTAGGGAAAGAATCCAGTTGCCTGTTTCTGTTGCTTGGGTATTTTCAGCGCTCTGGTGGAAAGTTACGGGTCGGGTTCAGGTAAGTGTGCGATTGTGTGGACATGTGGGTTAGGTGAGTTAGGGTTAGGGCACGGGTCAAGTAAGTGTGCGATTGTGTGGACGTGTAGGTTAGGGCGGGTTAGGTGAGTTAGGGTTAGGGCATGGGTCAGGTGAGTTAGGGTTAGGGGGTTAGGTGAGTTAGGGTTAGGGCGTGGGTGAGGTGCCTGTGCAATAGTGACAGACCTTAGGGTTAGGGTTTGGGTTAAGGTAAGTGAATAGTTAGCCATGTTTGTATAGTTTAGTGTAGGGTTAGGTGTTAGAGTTTAGGAGTATGTGTGTGGATTGCTGTTTGTTTGGTGTGCTTGTGTTGTGTGTATGTGTTTTGGAACAGTGAATTTTTTCCCTAGGAAAAAATTCATTGTTCCGAATGTTCGATGTTTTTTTTTTCAATTGCTAGGGTTCGATATTAGAACACTCGACATTTTGAATGTTTGGTGTTCCAATATAGACCTTATATAAGGCCTCTTACACATAAAATGTCTGGCAGTCTGATACCTAACTGGGATGATATTACAAATTACGTCACTAAGTAATGAGATGCCATATTTCTATGCCTCTGACTGCATGATATATGGACAAGGTTTGACATACTCGTGGACAGAGGCCTAAACACAGGTCCAGGATGGAGATATTGCTGTTATAAACTGAGAAAGTAGCTGGTGTAGGTCTAATCATATCACCCTGTCACACACAGTGCAAATGTGAACATCCCACACTCTGCTGTGTTCAGCCCTGAATGTTGCCTGTCTGTACAATCCCACTGTCTACAACCAGTAAAATGTAGCCAGTCACACTTCCCTCCTGTAGACATTACGTATCACTCTTAATGGTACTTGTCTGTCACAAATAACTCCTGACTCCCCTCCCCACCACACACAACCTGCCCACACGCTCTTGTACACCTCTCCCCCACACTGCCGATGACTCTGAACTGGTGTTCCCAAGTAGTTAGAAGAATAAATGCCCACACAGCACAGGACCCGGGTTTTCACAATTGAAATGATAATGTCTCAAAATAGACAAAAACAACAAGTTGTTTTTGTTTATTTTGAGACATTATCATTTCAATTGTGAAAACCCGGGTCCTGTGCTGTGTGGGCATTTATTCTTCTTGGTTCATTTCTACCCTTAGCATTCCCAAGTAGTTAGACCTATCCACTTTTCAAACTGTACACCCTGCATTGTTGTCATTCCTCTATCCCCCACCCCATTCACACACATATATTCTTACTTAGTCCTACTGACCATCATTCCTCCGTGCTCTACGACATAGCCCCACCTCCCCAAGGGTTTCCCCAACCTGTCCCCTAATCTCACTACAGACCACAATCTCATCTTCAAACTGCACAGTCAACAGGAGCCCCTGTCTGATCATGTCTGTCAACCTGTCCCTCACCACTGCAAATATGAAAGGACTCACAGCTGACCCCTGATCTACTCCTACCTTCACCTTAAATCCACCATTCATGTCAAAACCAGAAATCACTGCTGTCACACTAGCCTCCTACATATCCTGTGGTGTCTGACAGACTCCTCTGGCACCCCTGACCTCCACATACAATACCACAACTACTCTCCAGGCAGCATGTCATATGCTGTCTGTAGGTGCACATAGACACAATCAGTGTCAGTGCACAGCTCCATCAACACTTGTGGATCAACATTTGCATCTGTAATGTTCTTACCTGGCATAAAACCGTACTGCAAATCATCAATCATCACAATGTTCTTAACCTAGCTGCCACCACCCTTTACCATTACCTCACCCTGTGTCCGATTGTTATCCCTCACTTGTTACTACAGCTCTGCAGACCACCCTTATTCAGATAAGCAGTACACATACATATTCACCAACATCTCACACATCCTCTCACTTTCCAAGATTACAGTAAACAACCCAGTTAAAAGTACCACTGTAGGTCTCAGAAACACCTCCAGGCATCCACAGGTATGTCACCTGGAACAACAGCCTTTCCACTGTTAAACCCCCTCATAGCTATCCTTACATTCTCCTTGATAATCTGTTGCACTTCCTGATTAACCATACCAACCTCAGCCAACCTACCCTCCTGCCCCCATTTTCCTCATGGAACAGGCCATCTAAGTGATGTTTCCATATGTTCTAAACACACTCATAGCTTGTATGTTTCACCCATATTTCTTTATCACCCTTTTGTGCTGCACAACCTTCCTAGTTATGTGCCTCTGTGTAGCCAATAGCTACAGGCCCTATACACCATCCGTGCTGTCTAACATTACATACAACCCCAGACTCCACATCTGTATGTCAGACTCCACATCCATAGCCATGGCCAACACTCTCTTTGCCATGCACCCCATCTCTTTATACTCATGTCTACTCTCTACATCTGTTTGCCAATCCCACTTCTCCTCTGCTAACACATTTCTCTGCATACTCCCCTGTACTTCTTTATTCCACCACCATGTGTGTAGGAGAAGTCACCATCTGGGCAGCATGTCAACCTGTGTCTGATTGAGCATAGTAGGTCACAGGTGCATTAATGTAATGCTGAGTATGAGTACTAATAGGACACATCCACTGAGGGCAATTGGAAGGCCATCCCCACATATGTCTGTGGTCTCACAGGCAACTATCCAACCCACCTTGTAATGGAGGTCAGCCACAGCACATACACACACACACCATAGCTACAGATGACCAGCGTCAGACAGGTTTAGGACAAACATCACCACCCTGGCTCAACATCAGTATAGAAGGATATGCACACCACATGCACTTCTAGCCTCACCATTAATCAGGTGCAAACTGCCTACGTACACAAAATGCTATGCATGTCCATACAATTCTGCTAGGTACTGGAGTATTATATAATGTAATGTTGTGGCTACTGAAACTAATTACTAGTGAGCTGTCTCTGTAAAGAACTATGGACAATGTCTGATGTGCTGTGATGTGTATTCCCTGTTTATGTCTTTCAGGTGTGATGCAGAGGCTTTCAGCCTATGGTGTCCAGGAGACAGCAGCCATAACTGAGGCCATCCTGGAACACTACCACATCCTCTTCAGTCGAGATCACCAACATCAGCTGGAGAGGACAGCCCTTTGGGAAGAACTCACACAGAGAGTGAACACCTTGGGGAACAATGTCCACACGTATGAACAGGTCAGGCACAGAGCAATTGACCAGATTTGGCGTGCATGGCAACGGGCTGCTGCAGTGATGAGGGACCGTTTCACTACTGGTGGAGGCCAGCCAGAGAGGCCCCCACTTACAGCAATCCAGGAGCTCCTTGCCAACATGTATATATGTATAGAGATCCATATATGTGGACAAATCTATGCATAATACATATATATATTTATATATAGAGAGATATACATCCACATGTATATCTATATATATCTATCTATGCATATATGTGGATATACATGTGGATATACATCCACACACATGTATATCCACATATATGCATATATATATATATATATATATATATATATATATATATATATATATATATATATATATATATATAAATGTACAGAAATATGTGACAGCTACAAACGCATGCAATCTGAGGGTCATGCTGCTGCACACTAGACATCTTCCTCTGAAAATGCACTCACTGGACATATTTCTTAAAACAGGGAACTATGACATCTGTGCTGTAACAGAGACCTGGTTAAAGGAAGCACCCCTGCACTACCAGACTATTACCCATTCCACATCACTTGGCTACAGAACTGTGACTGAAGCTCTAAATGTGGTGGTGTTTCCATATTCATTAAGGAGGCAAATACTTCCAGAGTGCTGACCAACTTCCGCATTACAGATCCTGCAGGCATAGCTAATATTGGGTAGGACAGTGATTCAGGTCGTAGCCTGCCATAGGTCCCCAAACATGTCCCAACACTCACACTCCATGTCTCTAAACACCCTGAAGGATGATATTGCCCAACCTAACACTCACATACTGGTTGACTTCAACTACCCCACCATTAACTGGGAAAGCTACTCATGTACCAATGCACATGCACATCACATTAACTTGGTCCTTCCTAACATAGGCGACTGTTGCTCGACACCAATAGAGAACTCCCCCTTGTTATATCTGAACACAGATTAATCACCTATGTAAATCCATGGCCCTCCCATGCTCCCCCTGCACAGGTAACCACCATGAAAAGCCTTTCCAATTCTGAATATGGTCTCATAACAACAGAGGTGGCTAACCTCACAGCAGCCATGCAAATGGAGACTAGGTGCATGACAGCTGAATCAAACAACAATGCACTATGAACATGTACACAAATGCATGGGTACTGCCATACCCACTACAATCAGGATCCTCACCTCCAAAAAAAGGAAGCTGACCTGGTGATCCCCTGCCATACAGACACTGTACAACAGAAGGCAGGAACAGATATGGAATAACGTGATGTCGCAAGACTGGAAATCAACCTTTATCATCCTCAGTTGAAGGTTGAGATCCCTCATCAACTACAAAGTTAGCTGTGAGGACAGAATTGGAGCACATAGTGAAGACAACTACAAGGTCTCATACAATTATGTTAAGAATCTCCATGGCAATGGCAAGATATGTTCTGAGCTACTAGACAATGGAACCTCCCAGACTGAGCCATACAATACTGCCAATACACTGGCTGAAATCTTGAGTGCAGACATTATCCCCACTCCCCCCCTAAATGACCAATCACAATACCAATACACCACCAGGCACCCAGTATTACTGCAGCACAGGTTAAAACACCACTGTCCAAGGCCAAGAATACAGCTTCTATGGGACCTGAGAATATCCTTGGCTGTGTTCTACATGAACTACAGGGTGCTCTGGCACCTTACCTGTGTGCCCTGTTCAAGCACAGCCCCACCTCAGGCTTTGTCCCTAACTGAATTGTACACTGCTACAGTCACCCCTCTCCACAAACAAGGTGTAACTACAGACCCTGGGAAATACCGCCCTAACTGCCTGACAAGTCCATTATCAAAACTATGGAATGCATCATCATGCACCTAATAAACAGGGATATGGGAATCTGCAGACTCAGCATCACACAGTTTACCTTTGTGAAGGGTGGGTCATACCTGCTCATTCCACCTGGTCAACTTCTTGGTGTCAGTCACCTGAGCTGTGGATGAAGGCAAGGAGACACATACAGCCTACATCAATCTGGCCAAAGCCTTTGATAAAATTCCCTACTCACTAACTAGGTGGGAATAGAAGCACAAACACAGGGGTAGATTGGACATACTACTGTCATACATTGAGACAGTTGCAGATGTCACTGGGTTTATTGTAACATCCTTTATGAGGAATATGACGTCGGTAATACCCATAGATGTGAGTATTTACTGACTGCATTCCCCAGAGTCCACAACTGATTTACCAAGGGCACCTACTGTCTGGTGAACACACAAAACATAACAGGCAGACAGGTGGTCAGTCTGTGGACAGCGTGCCAGTGGAGAGGTATGTCAGAGACATATCACTGTGAGTCATGACATCACACACTAAATGCTTGTCCACACAAACCCTGTCAATCTCTCAATCCACCATGTGTATTACGCCACTGATTATATAAAATCTGTTCACAAATCTGGGATATGTCCCCCATATTGGTTGGCTGTCTTCACATGTCCTGTCCTGTGACATATTGACACCCACTACATGTGAATCTGTAGGCCACCGCCTCTGTAATGTCCCTCACACAGGCAAGGAAATGGGGAAAGGGCCACATTAAGGAATGTCCCATATGTCAGAACTAGCAGTAGTGTCCATAATGGTATGGCTGTAGCAATACCTGACATCTTCACATCTGTACAGAGGACAGACAGTAAGTAGATAGCCAACAGGTTTTGCATTAGGATGAATGCTTTGCTAGATACATGCCTGAAACTGAAAGGTATGCCATTACTACATGACAGCAGTCCTCAATGACATGTCCAAAAAACAGAGTAGTCTACAGTTAATATCAACATATCAGATCAATATCCAGACCTCCCAACCGTCCCGAATTACTCGTTTTTTATCGAGTTTTGGGGTCCAAATGAAGGGGTGCCACGATTCCCGAGTGGCACCCCTTCATTTCCGATTTCTTTGCTGTTTTTTTTTTAATTTTTTTAATTTTTGCGCTGGCGGAGCTGACATCATCATGTGCGCGATGACATCAGCTCCATCTGCACTACCAGCCAGTCGGAATTGAGCTCAAGGACCTCACGTCATCATTTCCGGCTGGCTGCGAGCTGGCGGGAGAGAAGAATTGCTAGATGGACGGAAATCCGCTGCTGCAGCTCGTTTTCTTCAGTTGCTTGTTAAGAAGAAGAATTGCTAGATGGACAGAAATCCGCTGCTGCAGCTCATTTTCTTCAGTTGCTTGTTACCGGACAATCTCAATGCATAAACAAATGATAACTTTGCCAAACTACTGCATCTGGAATTCAAGCTGAATTTCAATAAATAACTTTGCTGCTACAGGGACTCCATTGCTGGGACTTCTTATTTTGTTATGTTTGCTTTGCTGCTAAAGAGAGAATGGGACTTTTGCTGCAAGAATTGCTAGACGGACTGCTCAGGGACTCTGCTGCTGGGACTTATGCTGTCGAGAGAATGGGACGTTTGCTTTGCTGCTAGAGGGGCTCCGTTTGCTTTTGGCTGCTGTTTGGACTTTGCTGGGAATTATCAGGTAAGAAAAGGAACAAAGGGTTTGTGTGTGTGTGAAAATGCTTGATGTAAATAACTGCACATTCAGCAGAGGTTAAGGATGTTTTCTCAATGGCAAAGACTCTGTAAATTCTCTTTTAAATAAGGTATAGAACAGCATGAGCTTTAGGCTTGTGTATTTCATTATTTGTGTGTCTTGCATGTTCACATGAATTCTAGTCATTATGAAGACTTATTTCACTCTTTTTCTAGATCTTACATAGTAGCTGAGTATGCACAGTAAATGTCATATATAGGCAAAAGGAGGACACCAATTTAACTTTCATTAAAGTCAGAACTGCAGTGCAAAACAAGATTAAAAAGTTGTGTATTTTGTCCGTCTATATTCAGTATAATGTGCTTCTGGACACACATGTTTTAACTCCAAGTATCACCTATAAGGCAGTTCCATGTACATGAGGTATGAAGATGTCCAGTGAAAGCCCTAATGGACAGATGCTTAGTACCAACTTGATGAGAAGAGAGAAGCACTTTATTATACTCTTTATAGATCACAAATGCAGATATGAAGACACTATGACTGTTAGACTGTGAGGATGATAGTGAAGTGTGGTTTACTGGTTAAGGGTATGAGACAGACAGTATATACTATTTTAGTGTTGGCTGGATGGCTGGCCATTTGTGTGGGACAAAATGAGCTGTTCTGGGATGTAACATTATTAATCAAGTTCTAGGTAGTGTATTGCCTTTAGTGATTAGCATTACATGTCTTAAAAAAAGTATCCAGAAAAAAATCAAATAGTACGATTTTTTTTTGTTATAACTTGGATGATTGGGTCTGTTTCAAGGTTAGTGAGAACACAAGAAGCATAAAAGACATGGAAAAATATGTTTTCGCATTGGAATAAGAGTCTACGATAATCAGTCATAAATTGCAAAATATGTAAGAATGAGTTTTTGATTCATTCATTTTTATGTACAGCAGCTATCTGTAAAATGGCTATGCCGCATCTGTGGAAGAAGAAAAAAATGTGCTTTACACTGTGAATAAAAAAAAAAAATTACAAAAAAAAATACCAATCTGAAAAGTCTGCAAAGTTACACAATATAAAACTAGATGTGTATCCAAGGGCTTAATTTACTCATATAACCAGCAGATTCTTTTGAATTCCTGAAAGTTAAATGTTTATGAAATAATTATGTACAAAACAATGAAGATTTTGAATATAATTATAGGATGTGGAAATAACTGCATCACCCAGCAGTAGCATTAAGGAAAGTAAAAACTTTCATTGCATATTTCAGGTGGAGGTTCTCCCATTGTCATCAGGTATGTAGGTCTTAGTTAATGCTGTCAGCAATTAAAAAAACAAGACATATGAAACCACACAGCCTGGGGACATTTCCCTCAGAAGTTTTTTGACAAATACCTTGCATTATTTTATCTCTTGGGACAGGTGCTCCTCACATTACTTGGCTCGTTAATTAGAAAAGATACAAAGGATACTAAGCATTCTTGCTGAGTAGTGGAAGTTGTTACTGGGACCTAGATCTGTAAACTATATGCATTGCTGAAAAATGGCACAAAAGTAGGTATGTGCAACTGGAACTAAGGTGAAGAGTGCTACAAAACATTATAAAACTAACCATGTTATTGAAAACATCACAGATACAGAATGCATATTTAGAAATAAACTGTATTTGCCAACATTTTGTTTAAATAACGTGTCACATGCGCCTTACTGATTGTCGTGCCAATGAAGTCTGCTCTTGTTGACAGGAGAACTGTGCATAATTTTGGGCAGCATGGTATGGCACATACTAATTTTACTGTCTGGTGGTCATACCTCTCAAGTGGATCTCATTTCAAGCAACGTTCCTCATTTGGGGTCCTAAAAAGTTCATGTTCTTCAAAGTTACACATTGAAAGGGTCTGTCACATGTTCAGTGTTAGCAATATTTTGGCTGATATCAATGGTAAATGAATCTGAATCATATTATTTCATTAAAAGACATATTCTATAAGTTAAAATATCACATTTTAGCCATCCTGAGAGTTTCTTAGTTAAAGTTGTTAGTAAGCTATTAGTAAGCGTTTCACATTTTTCCCATTTGTTCCACATTGTGAGAGTGTGTTCCTCATTTTGGAGATTCAAGGTTGAGAGCTATGGCCAGTCCCTAGCCACCACCATTTCGCAGCTTTGCCCAGATTTTTTTGTGCTAAGAGTTGAGAGCTATGGTGACAACAGAATTTGTATTCCCCCATTATTGGCTTTGTTGTTTGTCCAGGTTTTATGATGAGTGAGAAGAAGTCAGTTGTATTTACTATTGGCTTTGTTTTTCCAGGTTCTTTTATGCTAAGAGGTTGAGAACTATGCTGAGAAGTGAGAACTGAATTCACTAAATGATAGCATTAAGTATCATCTTCCTATTGTTTAAACTGCTGATTTAGCATAGTGCTATGTTGCACTGACTGTAGTGTTCTGGATTCAAGATTTGTCACTGCCAGTAACATGCATGGTGGTAACACATTTTATTGTAGCAACTTTCCAAAATTATACAAGCAATGTTTAAAATGTGTCCCTGGTTTTTGACCTGAAATTGAAAATAAGTGTGAGAAAAGCAGTGCAAGATGCCTACGGCTTACACTACTGTCATACTGTTTATAGTTCGGGTGTGGAAGTAGACTTTTATGATGGAAATGTTCTGAATTGGGCAGTTTTGCAATTATTGGTTCATGCATTTTCTTCCATTGCCTAATGCCTACAGTACAGCCTACTGGAAAAATGTTCATTCAAACAAATTTAAAATGTTCTCGTCTGACAAGTGTGCTGTATTATACAAGGAATATAACTTAATAAAGTTAAGAAGTTGTAGCAAAGAAAATAATGCATGTATATTTCTTGTTTTGTGTGCAAGGGGGCAGTGATTTGAAAACAGCCCAAAGGTAATCTTTATCCATCACTGGCCAGATGCATTTTCTTTGGATGTGGTGCAGGTTTTAATGCTGTTTCAGTGAATGTGAGTTTCAACGGCAGAGACATTTTAACGCCACGTCTATTTTCATTGTGAGACAGTATTGCTTTGTGTATCAGATGTCTGTTAGTGTTTGCATTGATGTGCTGCAAAATGTAAAAATAAAATCCAAATAATAATTGTAGAAATAAAGCAGTATGTACACATTAGCGTTTATGGTAAATGTGGCAAAATAGCCAGGTAATGGGACATTGGAATGGCTGCAGGGGGACTCTGGTGCCATATTTTGGTTTGTGTTCGAAAGTTAGTTTCCCACAATTCCATTGGAGTGGGTGGGGTTACATAATTATATATGCAAATTAGATGTTAATTAGCGTACAGATTTGTACCTATTTTTCATGGCCCTTGTCCAGATTTTTGATGCTTCCAGGTTGAGAGGTATGTCAATATCCATTAGGAGATACATATAAACATACAGCTCAAACACCAAGAACAAGATACTCAGTACTCAAAGGCCAGCTTTGCATGCAGGGGTGTATGGTTCCAGTACTACAATCTGCAATCTACTCTTACTTGAAAATGCACTGTTAAAAGTGCTAGCATAATGATACAATATGTGTTAAACTATTTCTGTCAACCAGTGCACTGTAGCTGTTGTAACATGTAAGTGTGACTGCATATAACATGAGATACTACCAATGTATGAAACAAATCCAAAGGGAAAAGATTGTGGTACTACCCATATATACCCAGGTGTCCCAGACAGTATACTCACACCTCTTGCAACTGTAATGACAGCACATAGAAGCATGTTATGTGCAGAAAATTTAAATCACTTCTTAAAGATGTCATTACCCTTCTATTTTATCAGACTGGAATGTGATAATTGGTTACAAGGGTTGAGCTATGCTTAGCAGGTGTAAGCTTTGCTTAAATATGAATGCTAAGTAGATTTGCACACTGGTAAGAGAAGTCTACACAGTGTAAGCACTTATTCATTTAACAATACGTTAGCACTGCTTAGCTTCACACAAACCCACACAAACCCACTTAAACCTGCTTTAAAGTTCCTTAATTGCCCTGTCTCCATCAGCCATTGTTCTGCCCATCAACAAAATAAATAGCCCATGCAGGTCTTGAATGCAGGACCCTGTACACTGAAGTCACAGCACATAACCACTAAACCATCTGAGCTGTGAGGATGTCTGTTGGTTTTTCAAATATATCATTCAGTACACATACTGAATAGTAGTGAATGACTGCTTTGACTACAATTTAGCACTTGTAAGTGAAAATAGTGTGGAAACAGTCATGTTCTTATATGTAAATATACACATTTCAGATTAATATGGTGGGATACATCTGAGAAGGTACATACAACACTCATGTTTACACATAAAATGATTGATATATATATATATATATATATATATATATATATATATATATATATATATACATACATACACACACACACATATTCTTACACACACACACACACACACACACACACACACACACACACACACACACACACACACACACACACACACACACACACACACACATATATATATATATATATATATATATATATATACATATATATATGCATACATAACATATGCCCATGACATGTAGTGGAGTCATACCTCAGCAACACAACTTTCACCCTCTTAGTGAGTGCAAGGGAATGTAATGTATGTATAGCAGTTATAAATGTAGTATGTTTCTACAGGGACAGGGGTTATGTCAACATGCATGTTGTGAAGGTAGGCTCTTCTGGGACTGACATGCACACCATCAGTTACTGACAGACATCATAAAATCATCATATTGAAGTACCACACAAATCACAGTTATGATCCTGTGGAATGCAGAAGAAATATGAGCAATAAACATGGACAGTCTGAAACAATCTGTTCAGTCAGGAGGTATACACAGAACTCCTTAGTAAATATGGAACAAACCTGACAAAGGGGATGTTTAAAGCCATGAAAATGGGGATATATCACACATACTGGACTAGATAAGCTCACATAGTTGATGCATTCACACCCTCCTGTTTATCGTAACACATATTAACTGGAGGAGCTGAGGTCCCAAGCCACATACTTCCCACTAGTTATTGACATACATCTTCACAGCAGCCCACTGCTTTGTCAGAAATACACAACATGTATAGTGGCCAGGCAACAGTACATTTGACAAATATCTGAACATAACATCACACTAGGATGAATACACTGAGCTGTTAGGCATGTCACCAAGCACTGTCTACACTACAGGCAGACTGCCACAACACTAACCCAATTTACCTAAGGGGGAATACACTTGTAATTCCAAATATAGCAGGCACTACAGGTGTGTAACAGCACAGAGTAACAGACACCAGTGTGAAAGTGCATACCCACAACCAATCTCAACACAGTCACAGTCACAGTCACATAATGGTAAGCCTAAGTAATAGTACAGTATATGGACTATGTGAATAACAGTCATCATCATGTTTGCCACTCACACAGTAACCCTACATATACTGGCCCAATTCACAGTGTAGCCTGATACCTGAGTGTGGTATGGGACATGTCTCAGTCTGGCCCTACAGTCATATAGGCTGATAGGGTATCAGAAACTGGAGCAGCATGCAACGTCGGATAGAACAGTACCAAGAACACTGACATCTACCCCAGTCTGTACACAGGCCAAGTTACAGAATCACAATACACGACTACATAATACAGGCGCTCTGTCAACAATCACCATAAGTACACAGACCTCACTACTGTACAGACTACAACAGAATGTCCAGGTTTTGTCCTCAAATATTAGGCCTCCTATACATTACATGTCTGGCAGTCTGATATATCACTGGCTTGATATCAGGAATTATGTCAGTAAGTATTGGTATACTGTACATATCCACCTTTTACTGCATGACATATGAACAAAGGGTGACAGACTTGGGGGACAGAGGCAGAAACACAGGACCAATATTGACATATTGCAGTTATAAACTGAGAACATTGCTGGTGTAACAGGGTTTGTTGTATCTCTTCTGATGGATATGAAGTCAGTAACACACATGGATGTTACCATTTACTGACTACAATCATCAGAGTATGCTACTGCATTTATAAAGACAGAAAATGTGTGAGTGACACACCAAATCTAATACTCCAAACTCTGGCCAGTCTGCAGATAGCCCTACAGGTGAGAGTTTTCTCAACCACCTAACACTGTCATGCCAGACTTTACATCGTGTAGAACAGCCATATCTACACAAACCCTGCTAAACCAACATTACTTCATATGTAGAACAGCAATACTTATATTCTGTCTCCATGTCTAGAGCACTCCCCTCCAGTTTGTTGGCCTGTCTACACAGTGTTTGTTGTAAGAGGTATTTTGTCTACACAGTGTTTGTTGTAAGAGGTATTTCCAACTACCGTCTGTGATGTTGTTTGTCACACACCCACATGAAGTCCTGCTTACAGTGAAGGAGAAGGACCAACACCCACTTGCAGTGCTTACTTATAGGAGTGTGTTTCCATGCAATTGGCTATAGGAATGATTCCACAACTGTTCCACATGCAATTAGCAGGTGGAGGACTCCAGTTCATGTACAGGCAATCAGCTGATCCTGAGTATTATCTACCAATGTCAAGCTCCTGCCTATGCAAAATATATGCATTTTTCCACATCTACCAGAGAAGGGGAGAGAGAGAGAGACAGAGGGAAAGAAAGAAAGGATGAGAGAAAGAGCCAAGCGTGTTTGTGTATGATCTGCGGGCAGAGAGAGATCTTTGTGTATTATAATGGTTGCCTATATATACATTTATGGCTGTGGATCATCTACAACATCCTCTATGGTGTTTGACAGCTGTTGGCCTTGTTATGTGACATTGGGACATATGGGTCCTCTATATGAAACTGTAGCAAAACCCACCCTGCACCGAATCCTGTTATTACACAATCACACCAGTACCCACACAGAATACTACTGACACACACACTTGCCAGTATTGTGTTTCAAACCCCTACGTAGCTATGTATTGGTACTACAGTGTTACATAGTTATTGCAGTGGCCATAGAGCTTATATGTTGAAGAGCTGTCTAAAGGTATCTTTGAAGGTGAGTGACATCAGCTGCAGTGCTAAAGGAGGGAAGGGGAGGTGTGAATGACCACAATATCAGGTGTCAACAAAGACACCCACACACATTATCACAGTTGCCAGGATCAGGATTAAAACTCCTACCTAACTAGCTTGTTGCACAATGGTATTACACAGTTATCATGAGCACCACAGAATTTATAAGGCTGAGACTTGGTCAAAGGGTTATTTCAAGTTGACTGACATCAGCAAGCGTGCTAAAGTAGGACAATGGCAGGTGTAGTGAGTATGAATGGCCTCAAAATTATTCACCTCCACACACACACACACACACACACACACACACACACACACACACACACACACACACACACACACACACACACACACACACATTTGCCAGGACCAGGATTAGAACTCCTACTGAACTAGTTTATTATATTACAGTATTACACAGTTATCACGAGCACCACAGAGCTTATACTATGCAATGTATGTTTTTGTATTATTCATGAAGATTGTAAAACTATTGTTCCTGAAATGCTTTTGTAATACTTTGTAGCTTTTCTACCCTGGCTTTGGCTGAAGAT
Organism: Protopterus annectens; assembly: GCF_019279795.1. Taxonomy (NCBI): domain Eukaryota; kingdom Metazoa; phylum Chordata; order Ceratodontiformes; family Protopteridae; genus Protopterus; species Protopterus annectens. The sequence goes on along the minus strand of NC_056725.1, from coordinate 978,685,928 downwards.
GGGCACCTACCTGGTCAGACCTGCCTAGTAATCAAATGACAATAAATAAATAAATAAAATATGTGTTCTAATTGTTGAATAAAGGCTAATGTTATATCTACATTCTGCTTTGGGTGGGATAGCCAAAATGCATAGTTATCTGTGAACCACGTAAAAATCAGCAGGTCCCAGTATCATGTCAGCATACAAAAATGTTTCATATTTTTGTTTAGATACTGTATAAAAGACAGTACTTAGCAACAACAACATTTGGAAGAGAGTGCAGCCTGTCTCATGTCCATGAATAATGCTTTTGTATGCAACAGGTAGCCATTTGTGGAAACCAATTGCTTTGGGATTGTTATTAGTTGACATTGTGAGGTAAACATTTTATGAAAATTCATAGCTTGTAACAGACACTGTATAAATGACCACTTAATAAAATTAAAGACTTTTTAAAGTCCATTAACACAGCAACAGCATTCAGATTCTTTACATACATAATTTTGTATATTCAACTAAATTCTCACTAGTCTGGTCCTCATCTTATATGATTAATAAACCTTTCTGCTGCTGTGACACTAAATGTGCCAAAATATTGATTAATCTATTTGTTAATCTTTTAAAATATATTTTTAAATCCAGCTGCAGTAATGGTATTGGCCCATAATTATTCAGCACAATCTTGTCTATATTCCATTTTGAAAATTTGACTACCTTGATTTGTGAACCATGTAATACTGGAGCTTTTCCTTCTGCTAACCCTTCAACAGCTGCATTATCCCTCTTTGTCATTTCTCTTGTCAGTTTGTCAGATCCCCCATTGTAAGATTATTTATACTTCCTGAGCCAGCCTTATCAAAAAATTCCATCACCCTCATGTCATCAGAACTGTGTTGTCCCTTGTATTCCTTCATGAAAGCCATGTTATTCTGGTCTGGGTCTGTTAACACTACCCCATTGCTATCCCTAACAGTTAATATTGCCATTTTCTTGAGTTTTTCTTGTAGCTTGAACACAATAAACTTCTGCGATGTAATGCCTGTTGTCAAATAAAAAACATTTATACCTCTCCCATTTCTCATCAATTGCAAACAAAGAATCTGCTTTTCTTCTGCTAGAAGGTTAGCAAAATAAATTATTTCATGTATTCCCAAGAACACAATGAAATTCATGTTTTAGGACTTTGTACATTTCACATTGATGGCTGTAGGATGAACTACAATTGTGTATAGGGTTATAGGATAATAGGAAGTTGCTAGGCTACTGGCCCTGAGGCCTTTATAAGCCTAGCTAAGAGTTTAGCCCATGCTTAGCCAAATCAGCACCCAATGCCCTACTCCAGCAGGGACACAGGTGGAATCCCATGGGTGTATTTTTTGTTTCCCATCCAGTTATCCAGGTTGTGCTTAAAAAGAGATACTGAGGTACTCTGCTTGACGTGCAGAGGGAGGTTATTCCAAGATGGGGGAGTCTCTGGGACACAAATCTCTCCCGCTAACAAGTCCTGTTGATGTCACAGACAAGGTTGAAGTGTGCAAGTTATTCGAGTGGAGCTTGACTTGCGGATATGCAGCAGTGTCATCAAGGCGGGGTCTGAGATTGCTTTGTAAGCCAGAGGTCACCTTTGAGGAGTCTTTATGAAACTGGGTAGAGGACAGGGCTTTTAGCCTGTCAGTGTAGGATAGATGTTTGAGGCCCTAGATTCTCCTGGTGAGGAAACTCTGTGGTCTGTCCAGCTGCTGCATGTGTTTTGTAAGGTATATGCCAAAAGGGGTGTTATACTCAATAATGGGCCTTATAAGGGGAGAATACAAGGATATTATAACCTCCTTGTTCCTACATGAGAAACCCTTACTTAAAGGTGGGCCATGTACAAAGCTTTCTGTACAACTAAAGCAACATGGTGGTCAAAAGTCAGGTTGCTATCAACCTGGATGCCAAAATCCCTCATGACTGATTATGTGCTTAGAATGTTGTTATTAATGTGATAATTTGTGAGGACATCACTCTCCCCAAAGGGGATGATGATGCACTTTTTGGTATTTAGCTTGAGGCCATGTTTCTGGAATCATTCATTTGTTTGAGTGAGACCTTCTTGGAGGCTGTCCACATCACTAGGAGAATTGATGACAGCACCCAGCTTGCAATCATCTACAAACTCAGCCATAGCCCATTGGTTTTGACTTGCACCTCAGAAAAGTATATCCCAAATAACAGAAGCCCCAAGACCGATCCCTTGGGTATGCCACTCATTACGGGTCTACTACTTGAGGTGGCTTCCCCTATTTTGACTAGGTAGGTTCTATCAGTGAGCCAGTTTGCTACCCATCTGGTAACATACTGATTGATGTCTAGTTGAGAGACTTTATCTATTATGCCTCAGTGAGGAATAGTGTCAAAGGCTTTGGCCAGGTCAATGTAGGTGGGGTGTACCGCCTTCCCCTTGTCCATGGCTTTGATGATTGACTCAAAGAGGCCAATCAAATTTAACAGACATGACCTCCCATTGATGAAGCCAAACTGTGTGGGATTGAGTGTTTGGAGGTTGCCAATGTCCTTGTTAATGAGGTCCACAATAATCCATTCAATGGCCTTCCAGATCAGGCTAGTTAGGCTGATGGGTCTATAATTTCCCTGATCTGGGGATGCTCCACCTTTGTGCAAAGGGATTACAGTGGCTGTCCTTCACTCAGCTGGGATGAAACCGGAACTCATGCTTTGGTTGAATAGGGCACCTAAAGGTGCTGCAAGTTCCTCACTGAGTTCATGTAGGACATAGCCTGGGATGTTATCGGGTCTCATGGAGGCTATATTTTTTTACTTTGAGGGGGCAGGTACTGGAGATGTCCTGCTTTACTGATGGGGGGGGGGGGGCGGCAGTGGGATGATGTTTCTGCTGAATCTGTCAGTCAAGCAAGTTGGCTATATCTATGGCATTTGTGTATGTGGTGTCCTTAACCACCACTTCTGAGCAGATCTGGGTGCTACATTTGAGACTGCAGATGTATGTGAAGAAGGCCTTATGATTGTCTATAGTAGATGTGGCCAATTTGGACTCAAAGATTGCTTTGGAGGATTTCACTAGTGCTCTTATTTACTTGTTCAGGCTAAGGAGAGATTGTTTCCAGTTAGGCACCTGCTCCTTCTTGGTCCTGGACAGCAATTTTTTCCCTTTTGTTATAGAGTTTATTTATTACAGATGTTCACCAGACAAGTTTACTCTTCCTTGCGGGGTATGATTTTGTCCTGTTGGGTATTCTTGATTCCATGCATCTATATAGAGGCTCGTATAGCATAGTACTTTGGTGTAGATTTGGACACTGGTGCCAGTTCCTACAGAGGGGGAGGGGTTGTGAAGCTGTTTATACCAATTAGCTTTGGAGAAGTTTTTTTTGTTTGACCCTAGCTAAGGGGGGGGGGGGGGTTAGATGAAATGGTAACTTCAAAAGTGACTGCTGTATGGTCAGATCTTACCAGGGAGGATGATACTGTAGGGTTGCTGCAGTGGTTGCTCATGTTGGTTAATACCAAGTCCAATATATTATCACCTCTTGTGAAGGTATCGACTAGCTGTTCCAAGGCATTTCCATTGACAAAAGTGAGAAATCTTTGAGCATTTGTGTTCTGGCATGAGTAGTTCTTCCAGTCTATCTTTGGGCAGTTAAAGTCTCCTAGGATCAGGGTAAAGGGTTGAATCTTGATAGATTCAAAAAGGTCCAGATAGGCAGAGTAGGCATTTTGAGACAAATTTGGGGGCCTTTAGCTAGCCATGATTTGAATAGGGTCATATCAATGGTTAACTGCACCTGGAGTGTTTCATGTGTGTCATACTGACTGACCAGCCTGGAGGTGTGTATGTCTTTAATATATATTGAAACTCCACCTCCTCTGGCTTTGCTATCCACATTGTGGGGTCTGAATTTATGATATATGATAGGATGAGTAACCAGGTAAGGATGAGGTGCTCTCCACAGCTTGGAACCACATTTCTATAACTGCATAAATCTCAGCATCTTTCAGGGTTAAGAATGCTTGCAATGAGTACAGTTTCATGTTTAGACTCCTAGCATTTAGCAGCATGACCTTTAATTTGCGTTTTGTTGAAATTTTTATATTGTTAGTTTTGACCTCATCACTTTTCCTAAAAAAGTCACTATGGGGTAGGCCAGAGCCTTTGCCAGAAGCCTGAAGCCCAAATGAGACAGATGTAGGCCATCTCTGGCAAAGCATCGTGGTCTATCGATCATATCTTCCCAGGCCGTCAGGTACTGGATCTCCCTGGAATGACACCAGAAACTAAGCCAATTGTTAAAGTCAATCATTTTCTGTTTGTAGTGAGGCATCATTCTGGGTGACAGTAGAATGCTGCTTAAGACTAGGGACATACTTGCCTGGGACACATATTCAGTGAGCTCAATCATGTCTCTCTTCATATAGTCCAGGGAGGTACATCTCAAGTCATTCATGCCAACATGGTCCATGACAGAGTCATAGCAGTACCTGTGGTTGAGAGACTTACGCAACTTCTCAGCGCTTCTGTGGATCACTTGTGATATCTGCATTGCTTACTGTACTTATTTCCTTGTTTCACTTGAAAGAAAGTTACTGTTTGTCGTTTTTGCATTTAGTTACTTGTAACACATTGCACTCAAGTTACCTGGCACTTGCTCACTAAAGCAATTATATAAGTCAGCACTAAAAATTAAAAGCACTACACCCTCACTCCCCACTGGCCCTTGTTTTCAATTAAGGAATTCCCAATATTATTCTAGCATGTCCAAAGGTCAGTTGTCAATCTTCTCTCCGGTCCAGCTGGTGAATCTGGGAATCTTGAGGCAATGTTATAACTGCCTCATGTACACAGACAACCCTCTCCTCCTCCCACATAACACAAATACTTGTGAGAGATGCAGCTATTTAGCCAAACTGGAGGCTGAGCTCTCTCAACTCAGGACTGGCAAGACCAGACAGGAGGAGAAGGCAACTACACACACCACAAAACCAGCCTCACATAATGCTACCACTCCACAGAATCAAACACATAAACACACAAAGACATACTCGGAGGCTCTGAGTAAAAATTTACCTAAACAGCAGAGGCCTCCAAAGCAGACACCCAAACAGTTGCTACCTCAAGACACCCCACAAGCAACACATAAACCACAAAAGCAGTGTGCAAAGCAGTCACAGCCCTTAAGGCCAAATACAACACCAAACATACTTGTCATAGGTGACTCCATAGTCAGACACACTGACGTCCCACTCACCAGGCTGAACAAGGAGTGGGTCACAGTAAGCTGCCTATCGGGCGCTAGAATCCACCACATAACACAAGCACTCGGGTCACTCCACGGCAAGTACAAATATGACACAGTCATTGTCCATGCTGGTGTGAACGACCTGAGACGTACCTCCCTGGACTACATGAAAAGAGACATAGAGGAGCTCTCTGATTATGTAGCCCAGGCAGGTATGACCCTAACCCTGAGCAGTATCCTTCCTTCACCAAGAATGATGCCACAATATAGAGACAAGATGATCAGCTTTAACAATTGGCTTAATGTCTGGTGTCATTCAAAGGGGATCCAGTGTCTGTCTGCCTGGAATGACATGCTTGACAAGCCACGCTGCTTCGCAAGGGACGGCTTGCACCTGTCACCCCTGGGATTCCGGATATTGGCTAAGGCTCTTGCCACCCCCATAGTGCCTTTTTTAGGCAAGGCTCAAATTCTAAACCTACCACCCTAGAAAACAAAAATGGGAAGAAACTGAGGGTAATGCTGCTCAATGCCAGAAGTCTAAATCTCAAAATGCACGCACTCGAGGCCCTTCTCAGTATGGAGAACATCGATGTCTGTGCTGTAACTGAAACCTGGTTCATGGCTCCTGAGAGCACCCCGGCACTATTAGGTTTTACCTCATATCATGCGTTCCGGCCCCAAAACCCGGACCACACCACAAAATGAGGGGGTGTATCCATATTCATAAAGGATACCCACACCTCCAGGTTGGTGGCAACGCACGAAGCTTCGGAAACCATCCAGGTGCAACTAACCATAGGCAAAACTGCTCTACAAATTGTAGCATGCTACAGGCCACCCTCTCAAACTCAGGAACCCCACACAGCCTTCCTGAAGACACTGGAGGGTATAAATGTATCTCCAAACACCATCATATTGGGTGACTTCAACTACCCGAATATAGACTGGGAACATTACTCAAGCCCTAACTTTCTAGCCCAACGGTTCCTGGAGTTCATAAATTCAAATGTCATGGAACAGCTAGTCACTGTTCCCACGAGAGGAGAAAATATACTAGATCTCATTGTCACAAATATGGGGACAAAATGCTCCACACCGGAAGTATATCCCTCATTGGTGAGATCTGATCATAAACTAATCTCACTGGAAATCCACATCCCGCCCCACCCCAAACAAAAAGACCATAGTGAAGAACTTCTCTAAAGCAAACTTCACACTACTCAAGACTGGTGTGGTATCCTTCAAGGCCCCTGAGCCAGTGGAAACCACAACCCAAGCTGTGGAAGCCCTTACAAATGCCTTCTATGAACACCTCCAGGACTGCATGGATCAGGCAATCCCAAATAAAACCAAGACTCTTTCCACAAAGGGCAAACGTCCAGTCTGGTGGACCCCAGCCATTAACAAACTTTACAATAAGAGGAGAAAGCTATTACATGATAGAACAAAATCCATAAAAGGGAAGTCACCCTGATCATTATTAGTAAAAAATACGAGCACTCATAAAATCAACTAAGGCCAATTTTGAGAGAAAAATTGCCATGGATTCAAAGGACAATCATAAGGCCTTTTTCAGCTATGTTAGGAACCTGGGTGGAAACTCCCAGATATGCCCAGAATTAGTCCAAAATGATACAAAAATCACTGAACCCACAGACATTGCCAACATACTGGCAGACAGGTTCAGTGCAAACTTCACCCCTCCCCCCTAAAGGAGAGAGAACTATCCCAGCCGAGTGTAGCCTCCCGGACATCTCAAATGCGCAGGTGAAAGCTGCTCTCTCTAAAGCTAAAAACACAGCATCAATGGGACCGGATGGTGTCCCCGGCTGTGTGCTACATGAGCTAAATGAGGAATTAAACCCGCACATAAGGCAGCTGTTTAATCTCAGCCTTACCACAGGATACGTGCCCAAGGAGTGGCGTGACGGCAACTGTTGTCCCACTCCACAAAGGCGGCGCCTCACGGACCCTGGTAATTACCGCCCATAAGCTTAACAAGTCTAGTCTGCAAAGCTATGGAGAGGATCATAATGGAGCTCATAAACAAAGATATAGGGACTTGCAGACATTGGACCCGACCCAGTTTGGCTTTGTCAAGGGAAGATCATGCCTTTTGAACTTGGTCGACTTCTTGAAACAGTCACCAAGGCCATTGATGAGGGAAAGGCAGTCCATACAGCCTACCTTGACCTTGCAAAGGCTTTCGACACAATACCCCACTCGGGTATTGTAGAAAAACTTACCAGCTTAAATGTAAACCCATATGTCACAAGATGGGTTGCAAACTGGCTTAAGGACAGAATCCACAGGGTTAGAGTTGCTGGCGCTGTGTCAGACTCCAAGCCGGTCACAAGTGGTGTCCCACAGGGCTCGGTCCTTGGCCCCCTATTGTTTGGCATCTACTTCTCAGAAGTACAGGCCAACATAGGAGGACTTTGGCTGACAAAGTTTGCAGACGACTGCAAACTGGGCGCCATAGTGGAAAGTGCATCAGACACGGATATCCTTCAGAAGGGACTCACGGAAACAGATAGCTGGTGCCAGAGCCATGGCCTGAAGTTAAACGCCAAAAATGTATAGTCATCCCCTTCGGGAAAAACAAGGTAACCCCAAGCTACCATATAGGTGGCAATCCACTAAGCACAGAAGAGGTTATCAGGGACCTGGGGACCCAGGTTGACAGTGGCCTTTCTTTTGACACTCACATTGCTAAAGTGGTTAGAAAGACCTTCTACATTGCCCACCTGATCATGAAGGGATTCACATCCAGATCTAGTGAGGTTATTGTTCCCCTGTACTCTTCACTTATCAGACCAATGATCGAGTACAATGCCCCATTCGGGATGTATCTCACCCGACATCTGCAGCAATTGGAGAGACCCCAAAAGTTCCTCACCAAAAGGATAAAGGGACTCCAAAATCTGTCATATGCTGCCAGATTGAAGAAACTCCAGCTCTATTCAGTCGCATACCATCTGCTCAGAGGTGACATGTGCCTGACATACAAGGCCATGTCCAACCCGGAATTAATGGACATGCTCCACCTCAAAAATCCAAATCCACCAAAACCACAAGAGCAAGCGACTAAAACCTTAGCACGGATATAAACAGGACGTGCTGGAGGGATAGATTTATCACTCAGAGACTCCTTATGCTGTGGAATAAAATCCCGGTCCATGTGAGGCAGAGCACCTCGCTGACTCTGTTCAAGAGAAATCTAGACCTGTGGATGGGAGATCGTAGGTTTACCCCGGGAATCATCTCTGTGTCACTGCTGGACAGAGGCACAACAAACTAATGGGCACAGTATTTTTTCATATAAGGGGTGGCGTAAGCCACAAAAATTTGGGCTAGGCTTATAAATGCCTTAGGGCAGATAGCCTAGTATAAACCTATGAAACCTATGAACCTATTGAGTGAGTGTGTGATATGGCAGATTTTGGGACCAGGCAAACAACTAACCATGACCTTCGCCTTATCCAGCCTGGTGAGAGGCACATCTGTGTGTCTCACCATGGTGTCTCCTATGACTAATATGTTGGGTTTATGGTTAAGCCTTAGTGGCTGTGAGACACAGGTGTGTGGACTATGTGTGGTATATGGTGTGGAGTGTTGTGGCCTTTGCGTGTGTTTTTCCTTCTGAGATCGCCTTTATTTGGGTATGTTTTTGTTGACAGCATCCACATATGTGGGTGTGTGCTGTGTAAGTGTGGGTGGTGTTTGAGGTGTAGTGACTGTGTTGACAACCTTCTCAGTGCCAGATATACTGGCTTGTGAGGGAGAGAGCATAAACTCTAGGTTCCTAATGTAATTGCATCCCTCACAAATTCTCTCTTTGTATTAGGTAGAATGAACTAATGAGACAGGACTGAGAGGACTGTCCCAGATCAAATTTATTGTAGTGCGGGCACTGCAAACGCCACCAAGTTTACAAACACAACAATAATGTGAGGAAAAAACTTCACACAGAGGTCAAGCAAATATATAAATGCAGAAACAAATAGGTATTAATTCAGTCAATCACTGAAAACAGTTAAATCAAGTGCAAAAAATATACTTAGTTTAGAAAGCAACAAATTCACAGAAATGTAACTCTTTTATACTAGCAAGATAAAAGACCCTTCCAAACCCAAGCCTGAGGCAGTCAGATAAGCACAAAAGCTGTTTGGCTAGTAGTTCCACCCTAGAATGACTCTGCTTCAAACTCCCTGCTGCCCCAGAGAGTGTAAAGGACCCCCCCCATCTAAAACCAGTTAGCCAGAGCTCAAGTGCTGATCAGGAAACAAACTTCACACAGAGGTCAAGAAAATATGTAAATGCCGACACAGATAAGTAATAATTCAGTCAATCACTGAAAACAGTTAAATCAAGTGCAACAAAACAAATACTTATCAGTTTAGGAAGCAATTGCAGTCAGACACAATGCAGCTTCTAGCAAGATATGATGAAAAATGCAGAGATTCCATATTAGAAATGTTGTATTTATAGTTAAACGCTATGGAAAATACCCTCTGAAATACAGCTTCAGTTATGTCTGTCTACCATTTTGTGTCTTTAGTACCCCCCCCCCCAAGGTTCTGTATAAATATAAAGATATATCTATCTATCTATCTATCTATCTATCTATCTATCTATCTATCTATCTATCTATCTATCTATATGTGACAGCAAATTAAATATTGCTTAAGGTTTATGGCTATGTCCTCTAAGAGATGTTAGTTAAATGGCAGGAAACTGTTTCTTTTTTTTTTTTTTGTTTTTAGCACTGCTGAGATAATTCAAGTTTGTCCCTTCTTGCAGGAAAGTGATTTAGTTTCCTGAATTACTATTTCTATTTGATGAAATTTAACATACTGAAATTGCATCTGCATGGAAGACAGTTTACTTATAGGGAAGGTCCCTTCCTCTAGTAGTTTGTAGTGTTATCATACTCAGCTAGATATTGTCAGTTAATGAACTTCTTACATGTAACGCATGTGCTGTGGTAGTGCAGCAATGGAAGCAAAATGCTTGCATAGTCAACATGGTAACTTCTCTGCTCTCTCTTTTTTTGAAATCAAAGTTATCATTTTATTTTCAGTTTTGTTTGTAGTCCTCTCCGAGGTAGAAGATACATCTAGGTTTCTGTTACATATGGTTCTTATAAGGGGTGAACTTGCTTCCTTTTGTTTTGTTCAATCAGGTACTCCAAGCTATGCATACATAGACAGATGAAGGTCCCAGCTTGAAATAGGAAATGATTATTTTGCACTAGAAAGCATTTCTTTGACAAGAACAGGTTTGGCATCCAGCTTAGAAACTTAATTCCTTGCTTGAAGCAACTTAAAATAAACAGTATCATGGTGTGCCTTGATTAAAATAAACATGGCTAATTTATTTTAGTAGAACAATAAGGTGGCTGAGGAGGCAGTTTAGGAATTACTTGTAACACATAAAATCCAGCTTTAGATAAATGCACATTTATGTACAAGAGTACTGAATTATTTTATTAGCAGCATTGGCATGCAAAAGTCATGATTTTAGTAATCTGTGCCATTAAAGGTACTCTATATTGATATCATCCTGCATAACCACTCCAGCTCAGTTGAAAAAGATCACCTGACTCATCTGCAAAGCATATCCCTGAAACCCTTTGCTTGTTTTTTTTTTTTTTTTTATACTCTGTTGACTGGATTAATTCTATTAGGTCAGAGACTATTTTTGGCGACATCCACGTTAGTGTTCATACTGACTAGGGGATGTTTGGCCAGAGTGCCAGCTCATTTCTTTGAAATGGTTTGTGGACAAAATAGAATTAACATATTAACAATAAATATGCAATGATTTACTTGATGTTTGGCCACTATACTAACATTTTGTCTCTTTCTTGACATTTTATTAGACTTTGATGACCTTTGCTATATAACATACTGCAATTTCCAGTTTATGTTTCTGTGGCCTTCACATCATGGAGTTATGTTTTGGACTTCACTGTCTAGTTAGACTGCACAAAATGTGCATCTAGGTTCATAGGTAAGGTACTAGACTGGTTGCCCTTGTGGTCCATTTTAATCTTAGCCAGTTTTCATTTTAAGGGTGTAAATTAAAACATGTACCTTGTGTCTATGAGGTAACACCATACATACATAGTACAGCATCCTCCTTAGGCAACATTGTTGTATCAGTATTGTAACTAGAAGGCAAACATTTGCTGTGGGAATAGAACCCACAGCCTTTTGATTTTACTTGCATTAAAGGAAGATGGAGTGTGCTATATGTTGAGCATTGAAACTGTCTGTCATATGTACCTCCCTAACTGGTTTCCACATTTTAAAGTACAAGCAGAGGGCTTGATGCAATTTGAATTCATTACCTCTAGTTTTTCTTGGCCAGTACTCTAATGCCTGAGCTACAAGACCACATATCTGGGAGAAGACATACAGTGTGTATCATGAATATTAATACCTCTGTATCAAATTTAAAGGAGCCAGTGAAGCAAGCACAGCTGATAATCAGAGGCTGGTTATATAAATAGTACAGGTTTTGCTAAGGCATACTTTTCATTAATGGAATAGTTAAAAAAAAGGACTGCATTATTAGGAAGGTGTTCAGCAATACAATCTTCATATAGTATTTACAGGCAAATATATCTCATGGTCAGTTCCTTTATTATCTGAGAAACAGAAGGGGAAATAAAACTGTTTAACCTATAATGTTTTCAATTACATCTGGTATATCTTGGTTGGAAGGCCATGGCCATGGTCAAGGTACGCTTTTCACGCAGTGCGAAAATTGGGTGCTCCACATTTTGAGTGTTTGTCACACATTGCTATGGTCTGTGTTCCACACTGGCCTCTTAGCAAGTTGAGACCTATGTCTGTGCCCCAAATAGTCTGGAACAGCTATTCTTTGACAGTGATATTTCCAAGACAGCACATGGCTAATTAGCATAACCATACCCTCAGACTACTATATTTCCATATGGTTTCACCAATGACACCTCTAACTGCGCTACAGCTTGGGTCCTCCCTACCACTGTAGTGGTACAGTGGTTTCAGCATCACTTCAGTACAACTCACTGTAAAGGATGTGTTAAGCATTGCTGAGTCACAGAGCTTGTGTTTTGACACATCATGGTGAAGAAAACACAACGTTTTATTTCACAGCATCATACCTTTGGATTTACAGTATGTCTTTCTTATCCAGAACAAAGATGTCTGCAGGAAGAAGAGTTAAGAAATGGGGTTGCATCAGGTCAGCGAATACAAAATTTATTGTTGCAAGCTGAACTGCTGTACCACCGGTTTCATGTTACAGATCTCCTGCAATCAAACTCCATGTTGACATTAAAGTTAACTTTTCTCCTGTCAGGTGGTAAAGATTTTTCCTAAGGGTCTACTGAGATGTCTAGGCACACATGGAATATTCCTGTTAACCAAAGGGATCACACAGTTCCTCCTGGCCTTTAAGCACATGAGTCAAGGACTCCTTAAACAAAGTATCAGCTTATTTTATTATTATTATTATTATTATTATTATTATTATTATTATTATAATTATTATTATAGTTTTAGTATTTCATATCACACTGTGCTAATTCTTTATTTCCAATAGTATTTTCGACTAATTTTCAATGGATGATGTGTTTTACTCTTGTGACAATGATCATTTTAAATAAACTTAATCTAGTTTCTATTCAGTGTTTTATGACCCACTACTGATAATTTCCAGCCTCAGGTATGATTAGACTATAATTTATAGATATGCATGCTGTTATATTTAAAACCACAACATATATAACAGGTTGCCAATATATGTTATGAGAATATATTATTTCAGGATTATGATGGAAAAATGATTGCTTAAGGTAAGAACATTCAGTTAATTTTCAACACACAAAATAAGTAAAACTAGAAATACAGTTTGCTGAAAGTGTCTTGCAATTAAGTTAGTGAGTAAATAATTAATGTACCTCTTACATGAGTTGAGTATTTAATCAGAAAGAAAACTGTGAAGTAAATGTGTTTGCAAAAAGGACCAATGTGTAAAATAATGAAGTCACAGGATGATAGCTGAAGTGCTTAACTACTCTTAGAAATAAATGCCTTTTAGCAAAGAAGCCAACAGCATGTTTCAGTGGAGGAAAATATAGAAACAATACTAGTACTGCCAATATAACTTCTAATGATCTGTCAGGGAAGGCACATTAACTGAACTGGTTTGCAGGGAAATGGTAAGAGTAGGTCAGACTCAAACACACTATTGAAAGGGTGAAAAAAATGGGAATGATGTGAGTCCAAAATCAAACCAAGATGCAAACAACGCAGCAACCACGGAGTAACAGAACTGAATTTAACCATGGAGTAACAGAAATTAATACATTCAGGAATGCAGCACCTGTCTTATGCTGCACTGCAATACCAGCAATCTGTCTGGTGTGGGACTAGAACCCACAGCCTTCTCTATTAAAGGCAAGTGTGCTACCGGTTGGACCACTAACACTGAGCTCGTTTGCAGTTGTCTATTATCGGTGTTTTAGAAAGAACAATCTTTTTTGGAGCATTTCACCGAAGCTCAGCAAGAATCTTCCATCAATGTAGGAGCAGTTACCCAGAATCCCATGGACACGCGTTAGAGGCCAAAATGAGTCTCAGAGTATTAGAGTTTCTTAATGAATCTGGCTGTGAACCTCAAACTATCAGTCTATAACAGAACAGACCATAGATTAGTGCTGTTTACTACATTTCAGCGATGCTTACTTGATGCAGGTCTGCCTTATGGATTTTAAGGCTAGCTTAATTTATTCATAAATGTAAATATTTCTTGCATTAGACTCTCCCCATTGCCATGGTATATTGACTGTGCATGCTTGTCTTAATAGGATCAGTCAGTGAGAGGTTTGTGTAATATGTTAAATGTATGAGTTGAGATTCTAGTTTAATGTGCTTTTGGTTTCTTGAAATACAGCTGAGACTTGTGTTCCATCTATTCTTCATAACTTTTTCATATGTACTGTCTGCTGTATGTGTATGCTCACAGGGCAGAGATAAGGCTGAGAGTTTAGCATAAATATTCTGTGTATACTCATGCCCTTTTAGTCTCAGATATATTTAAAGTCTTGTGAAACACTGTGTAGTTTTAGCATGTATACTCACACACTGTCAGTTTCTGCTCCCTTTTGTGGAGTAGCTCATTTACAATTCAGGGCAAAAAAGTAGTGAACTTCAGAATTTGGGGATATTTGGCCATGCACAATAACAGTTTCTGATCTCCTTTGTGGTTTAGTATTAATGACCAAGTCATGGAGAGTGCATTGCCAACACATCAGTCTGGATGGACATGACCTGCATTTTTTTATATTTAATTTCTTAAAGATATCAGTTTTTACACTGATTTTTCAAATTTCAAACTCAGTATTGCAATGGTAGGTTTGTTTGTGTCTTTTGGCTTTTCCTGGTTAGGGGTCGCCACAGCAGAACTCCGGTCCGCTAATGATTGGCAGTAGATTTTTACATACAGGCTTGCCGGGCCTAACGCACAACCTTCAACGAAGGAACGCCCATTCACGCATGTCGCTACACAGAAGATGCTCTAACTGAGAATCGAACGGGCAACGTCTAACTGTGAGGCGACAACTCAAGTTAAATATTTAAGTACATGTGATAAAAAAATGAAAGTCAAACAAATTCCAGTTCTTTGAAAGCCCACAAACATTTCTAAATGCAGCTCGTTGGTAAGGTAGTTCTATCATTCTAAAAATTAAAGAAATGCACCATTTCACTTTTTTTTCCAGGGGAGGATTCTGCTGTCTCACTAAAGATCAGGGAATTTGTTTGCTCACTCAAGATTTGCAATTGCATTATGCCTCCAGAAGCTGTTTGCACATATATAATTGTTAAGTTCTAGGCAGTCATGATATTGAAAGCCTCTTTCAGTTCAATGGCTTGTCAAGTGATCTTTTAATAAATGTACATCGCCTCACAGCAAGAGGTTCTCCCTTTTGATTCTCAGCTGGAGCGCCTTCTGTGTGGAGTCTGCATGTCCTCCCCGTAGTTGAGTGGCGTTCGAAAGACATGCGTGAATGGGCATGCCTTCGTTAAAGGTTGGCCGTCGGGCTGGCACCACGGCACCGTAAAAATCTACTGCCAATCATTAGCGAACCAGAGTTCTGCTGTGGTGACCCCTAACCGGGGAAAGCTGAAAGAAGAACAATAACATTTAAAGGGAATAGCAGTTTACCGTGCTCCTGTTGAGTCCATCTTCAACATTAAGATTTTTTTGTTTTGTTAGGCAAATGGCACTCAATGATTTTGTCATTAAAATTTTAGTAAAAAATGTTAACACCCTGACTGGGGAGTCTGCAGCACTGAAGTTATGTTTCTTTTTTTCTGGAGTCTTTATTTTACATTTCTGGATGACTTCTAATGTTTTTGGTCAAGTAATTTTCTTAAATTCAAGATTTTACCTCTTTTATTACTGGGAAATTAATTCAGTTGTGTCAGAATCCTAATCTTCTAATTATTTATTTTATTTGATTATATTTTACATGGATTTAGTAATGTAATTGAATTGTTGGCATTTTTTGCATTTGATAGTTTTCCCCTGATAAACAACTTGTCAATATGCTGTCAGATTGCTCTGTAAATATTACCTGTGGAGAGCTCAGTGATATATATACTGTAATTTGTTTTTCAATGAAGGATTTTGTTTTTATAGGGATTTTTGGCTTTATGCTGAAATTACATCCCTGCCATTGCTTTAGCATGTCCAATCATTTTTGAAGTTCTAGTTTAAACATTTTCAAATGGGATGTTATTAATTTCTATTTTGGAATTCTGAAAAAAATGCACGTATAACGGTTAACTATATATATAATAATACTGCTATGTCCATTTAATCAGATATAACTAGGATTTTTTACATTAACTATACAATATGATTTCACAAAAATAAATCAGACTGCTTGTTTGTGGATCTTGCTTATTTCATATTTGCAGAGTTTCTTTATTTAAAATTATAGCAAACACAGCATTCTCTTGTCAGCGTCATCTTTCATTTTAATTTTTTCAAAGCATTGTAGTTTCTTACTGCTTGCTGTTTACTCATTTTGAGTTATTAGCAAGGTACCTTAATTTTAAGAACAGTTTTCAATAGCATCTGTGCAGGGATTTACTTTACATTGTCGAAAAACCTCTTACACGAAATTCAAAACATCGAGACCACTTTGCTGAAATGGCACATTATCAAACACCCAGAACAACACAATTTCACTCTGGGAAATTAATTACTGGGCCTCTATGTTGAATTTTGCCCTTTTTTTCACTATAGTGCGATCCCGGAGTTGGTATATATAGCTGGGGGCATAGCCCCTCACATGGGTCAGTTTGATTTGCTTCGGTTTGTTTTGTTTTTTTTGTGTTGGTGGGCAAGTGGTTAGTTTCTTGGAGTGAAATTGTGATGCTGCGGGTGTTTGATTTCATACCATTTCAGCAAAGTGGTCTTGATGTTTTGAATTTCGCATAAGTGGTTTTTCAACAATATAAAGTAGATTCCTGTATAGGAGGTTGTTCTATTGTGCTGCTTGGTGTTAATATGCCTTGGAAGATACGTTTACAAGTAATATGGCCTTGTTGCACATAAGTGTTAATTTCCTGTGCTTTGCCCACAGATATCTAGCAGAATCTATACATTTTTGGCTGTTAAGTGAGATTCTATTATTAACTGTTGCTTGATAATTGATACTTACTATTACAAGGGTAGATTTCTGCAGATGTAATATGAGCCAGTGAGATACCGGTCCCCATTCCAACCCCTGTGCACCCCATCCTGCTGCACTCCTGCTTAGGTGCCAGCCCATGCCATCACACCCCATACCATAGTGGCCAATTATGCTTAGGCCATTTAAAAGTCTTTCACACTGCACTAAGCAGGCACATTGCTGCTTTGGATGTTATTGAAGAGTGAAACACTGCAGTGTACTTGTATGGACATTTTTATGGGTGGATTTCTCCCTTGTGTTTGCCATGTCACTCCTGTCATTCCTGCGGTATATGAGGAGACACTCCCTGTCAATGGATTACTGTGTTTTCTATGATTATGCACCTATGCAGTGGTGGGTGTTGCCTGCTGCCTTCTGCATACCCTTTAGCTATGCCACGCTGTAGGGTTTCTTCCCTCAAGAGATGTGTGCAGTGGCAAATTATAACTGGGTAGTATTGGTGGCTACCCAAAGCCCATAGTTATTGGAGGGCCCATTGCCCATGCAGAAGTATGGCTCTGGACCTGTACCTGCTGGCACCATTGAACATTTATTAATTTATATTTTTTAAGTTAATGCTGTGATTTTTGTCTTAAAAATAAATAAATTAATAAGCAGGCACACGTGTGCCATCAAAAGAGGAAGCTTGGGCACTTACAAAATAATTTTGTGGGCCTTCTGTTCCCGTGCCTTCCCATTTTTAGTATAATGTAGTGTTGACACTTGTATACATTTCATTGTTTTTATTCTTTAACTTTTTATACTTTATTATAGTGGAATTAATTGTGTCAATTAGTGTTAATTAGGAGAGTGGTGTAGTATTTAAGTGGTACGAATTTATGTGTGACTTCACCTGAAGAAGTCTCTTCATAGTAAGAGACAAAAAGCGCTTTGTATTATTGGATGTCTGTTCATCAAACTAATCTGCAGCGAAGTTCTTGTTCCTCCGTGTATCTTTGGTTTCTACTATTGTCTGGTTTCATCTTTTCCTGGTTTGTTTTTGGAAGGCGTCAGGAAGTGTCAGAAAGCCTGCAAACTTGCAAATAATGGCAAAGAGAATGGCGAACAGCAAGATAAAACATCAGAGCAGAACTGAGGAAGTCAGTGGCTGTACAGACAGCTGAGCTTTTCTTTAATTATTTCATCCTGAAAGGCAATGGCCCTTGTACTGAAATAAACCCAGGGACAACCTCCACTTTGATTTCCTCCTCTTCAGATCACTTCATTGAAAAACATATATTGACACAATCTTTAGTACACATTATTTTAATTCTTTAGTTTTGCCTGGTAATGTAACACTAATGATATCTTAACAAACTGATATGGCTATGGGTACAGCAGAGTAAGGAGCATGTTTATTTTAAATGTTCTGTTGCATTACTGCCAGTCATGATTGTGGTACTGTTTTGTTTTGGCTATGCAATTTTATTTTCTTCTATGAACAGTTTTTGAAGGAAGTGAGATTTATGCAATGACATTTTATTAAGTTGCTATTAAGAAATATACGCAGTAGGATTTTTTTTTTATTTTGCTTGAATTTGGTTATGTTAATGTTACAAAATATGTGTGCTAGGAAGTGTTTTATCTGCATTCTTGTTTTAAATAGTTACGGAGGTGATGCACACTAGCTGCCTAATATGTTAATAAGGGCTATTTACGGCAACCATAGTTATATGAATAGGAATGGCACACTCAGTGGCACATAATACTGTCTGGGTATTTTCATATGGTATCTGTCACTAGGTGTAAGCTATATGTATTAATTTAGTAATTACTTTGCATAGCTAATACATGGCAGATTTAGTTACTGCTGGTTGAAATCTGCTACTTTTGTGCTAACTGCTAGTGACCAAGGGCACCACTTTCTTTTGGTGCCAAAATTAAGTAAGCCACTAGTTCTAGAAATCAGGAATGCCATACTGAATAAAGCATTGCTACTGTTCTACGGAATCAAACTTAGTTGATTACCAACATATATTTTAATGGAAAGCTTTGTCAGAAAACATTGGTAGAAATTAGAATCAGTTCTTCCTGAGGCCATCTTCAAAAGGGAACCACCGGCTGCGACTACTAATATTATATGTCAAGCCCCAGGGCTAGGGAAATTGATGAACCTGGAAGCTGATTATGTTTAAAATAAGCCACTCCATTTCATTGAGGAAACTCAGGCTGATGCTTTCCTATAATAGGCTTGTGGTATAATTAAGTACAAATGACTGGTATTTCATGTTTATGTGTTATTTTCCCGTGTAACTTGTTGCTTTCTGCTGGGTCTGTGAAAGCAATGGGATAAACCTATAAGTGACATATAAAAGAATAAAACAGTGGAAACTGTCTTTAATTTGCAGACTGTCCCTGACTTTTATTGCATTTTCGTCTGTGCCTCATAATTTGTTTGATTTTTTTGGAAAATTGTTGAGGAGTGCAGCCACTAACTTGTCTGGTATATGTGGGATTTGGTTGTTGATGAAAGCAACTAACCCTATTGTCATCTGATCATAAAGTATGGATGATGGCTGCTTGTCTTTGCTCAGTTTAAAGTCTTGTTTTATTACATTCTAGCTACTGATTATGTACAAAAAAAAGTTGACGCTGTCCCCAGTTTTGCTGATTCTCCTTGACTTTGACTCTTGCTTTGATCTATGTCTCATAAAATCTTTTTTTTTAATCAATGAGGATTGTAGCCACTAAATAGAGAGATAAAAATAGTTGTGGATGAACTTAACCTAACCTCTTGTTCTTTGATCATTTTTAAATCTGGCGTCACCTGATTAGTGTGCATTAGTCTGGAATATGTTGGAAGATTTCACCTCTGGTTGGTGACAGTGTGAAAGTACATAAATGGTCCTGCCTTTACCTTATATTTTTGGTCTCTGACTCATAGAATTTCTAGTTAAAGGGCAAATCATTGAGGATTATATTCATTAAATTGGTTGAACAAGATCTGATCATGGATTAAAACAATTTACTTTCTTGTTTGTGCATTTTAAAATCTGAATTTGTCTGTGTTTATTATCTTGTGAGTGTGCAAAGCAATGATGAAACTGTTACTGATTTCATAGAATGTTCCTTACTTTGCATAGGGTTTTTGGTCCATGCCTCATAAAAAATGTTTTTCATGCAAATCTTTGAAGACTGTAGTCATTAAATGATGGCATACATTTGACTTTTCAGACTTCATTTATTTTGAAAATGCATGCAAATGCAACAAACTGTTATTATAACAAATTTCTAAGTATATAAAAGCAATATCTGTTTTTTCTGATTTGGGTTTTTATCTCTCAATACTTATTAAGTTTGAAAAATATGTTTTATCACAGCTAGATTAGGTTTACACATATAAGTGGCTATTACTGTGCTGGATGAGGATGGTGCTGTTTATGTTTGTTCAGTTAACCATCTGGATTTACAGGGCTAATGTACATTTGTTTGAAATAATCTGAAGTAAGGTGAAATACTTACAGCTATTGTTTATATGAAACAATATTGAAATTATATAGCTTTCAGCTGTCTCTAATTTTGCAGAATGTACCTATTTTTGCACATATATTTTTTTTTGTGTGTGTGTGTGTGTGTGTGTGTGTGTGTGTGTGTGTGTGTGTGTGTGTGTGTGTGTGTGTGTATGGTAAATTTGTCTCTGACTCTTGGCCTCAGTCCCTCACTATTTTTTTGGCTTTGTCCCTGTTGCTTGTACTAAGAAGTTGAGAGGTTTATTGCTTATCACAATCAGGTAAAGTATACATAGCAAAGTGGCAATAACTGATGGGTGAGGGTGGGGATTGAAGGTGGACAAAAGTAACTTGCCCTCATATTTACTCTAATCTACTGTGCATTTGTGCGAAATACATTTTATTTTTACCACTGTTAGACATGTGACATTTGCACAGTCAACAATGGAGTTATATTTGCTGAGTATGGAGGATGGCTGTGGGTAAATGGCTAAATGTAGATGGCATGATCAGGCTAAGCACCTTTTGTCTGGCTTTGTGTGATTAGTGTACACTTGTTAAAAGCAAGCTGGAAAACTTTAATATAGCTATTTTTTTTCATTGTGGCCATTTTATTCATTACAAGCAAACAACTGTGGTACATATATATATATATATATATATATATATATATATATATATATATATATATATATAGTCAAGTACCAGATAGGTGTGGACATTGGTGGAGTACAATGAAAGCTGTTCAAATGGTCTTGTATCAGGAAGTTGAATCCAAAAGAATACAAGTATTTATGCATGTGTGTATGTGAGATCCATGGTTTGAAAGACACTCAAGGGGCACTTAATCTACATTGCCTGTGTGACTGTCTTCACAGTGCCTTTGGACTGCTGTAGGGACTATGTGCATCCTATTATCCTGTGAGGTACAGCATCACATGCCCTCTTTCCCATGCACTTCTACAAAAAATATTACTGTGTTACTGTGTTACGTTTTTATTCATTATATTCATATTGTTGTCTATTTTAAATGGCTTTCTGTACTATGAATTGCACAATAAATAGATGCATTGTTTTGTATTTCTTCAACTCCATTTGCCTGTATTTCTGGTATAGCTAACATTCTACTATGTTCAAATAGGTCATTAATGTTAGAGCTCTGTCTATGACTGTCTGAGTGCCATTCTTCTCGGTTTTGTTGACAAACAACTCTTAGCACATGTGCTTTGAGCTCCGTATCTAAATATAGCTTGTGCCCAGTGTTCAATATCTTACATAGCATTGCCTAGTGTTTGTGCTTTCTTGAATAATCTTTCTGAAACTTTGTAATACGAACTGTGTATTTTTCTTTCTTTCTTTCAGAATTTGAGTTGTGTTTTCATACCTTTCTAGCATAAACATGATCTACCTTTTCTCATGCTAGATGAAAGATGAGGCATCATCGTGTATAACATTTAGCAACCATTTTTATCACCTGCAGTCACATAATATTTAAGTTTTTGTTAATAGGTTGTCACTTTAGACCTAAAAAACTTTAACTGTCCATATCAAAATTTGATATGGGTGGGTCTTGTGCAAACATTTTCATTATAGCTTTAATAAACTTGTTTCGTATTATTTTGTAACATTTTACAATTCTGATTTCTACAGACTTAACTTGTAGCTCTGTTTGTGTGTCTTTTTCCTTAATCTTAGCTTGTTGAAGCAGTGTTGCTACACCTTATCATATTGCATACTGCTCTACACAATGTACACAGTGCCTTCTTACTTGCTTCAAACTGTTTTTACATTTCCTCATGAGGTTCTCTATATATACGCAGGTGAGAGAAATCATTGTAACGATTGGGGAGAGATGGGTGAAGGCTGCCAGCCTAGTCAAATAGAATTTGATATATAATTCTGGTATTTGTAAATAAATGTGAAATACAGGCATGTTTCTTGAGTGTAAAGAATACTGTGAAATGTGGAACTGCAAAATATGTGACAACATTGCACTCTACTGGCCCAGTGAAGCATGTTGTGCCCTCTCATGTTAGAATTCAGCTCCAGGGCAGCTGGATGAAGATTTCATGCCCATTGTTTTAAGGCTAAAGTTTATGACTAGAATTTAGATGTGGAAGGTGCTTTATTGCTCTGGTTTCTGCTAGCATATACATGTGAAATGTCTTCTATTGTTGTAAGTTTCTGTGCAGGTGCTAGATTGCTAAATAATGCAGTTTGTTTGCCTGGGAAAACCTAAGTGTCAAGAATGATGTAATTTGGGGAGGGACCCAGCAAACATGTTTGTTAGTAATGTTTAAATACTATTTCTCACAAGAGACTAAAAGCATTTGGACTTTGGACATCCAACTTACCAGCACTCTGCCTTATGCTCACATGTAAGTTTTAGCACTGTGATTTCTTGTAGGAATAGTTAAAACTAGTAAAGATTAATTAGGTATTTTTCTTTGAAATCAGACCTGTCCTACTGTATTATTTTAAATTTCCGTGTGATCTCTGAACTCTTTGATATCTCTGTGGTGTAGTAGTTTTGTCTTGTGTTTTAATTATTTATTATTAAATATTTTTAAAACCTTCTAACTGTGGCTGCTTTGTGTATAGATAAGTTCTAGAGTACATTGCATATTTACAGAGGTTATTGTAATAGGCCACTCTAAAGTAAGCCTTGACTGTCAGTCATACTACCATTGGATAATAATATTGCACAGTAATAACTGTACAACCTTTTAAGGGCCTTTTAGTAGCTGATATTATTAACTAGGTGGTGGCAGTAATTACTACCGTATAGTCTGGGTAAAGGGGCACAGTTGGAGAATCTGTGTCAGCCTTTCCCAGGGGTGTCTGTGAAGTTGTATAAATACTTGCCAGTCAATAAATGAGATATAGCTGGTGAAAAATGAGTGTCCGGTTCCAAGGAAAGAGACAGGAAATACTAAAACTGTTGTTTATTGTTACATCAGGTTAAGTGCTTTCATCTATCCTCCATAGACTTCTTCAGAACACCATTTCTCAAACTAACAGCCTTTAAATAATACTAATTAATTCAAATTATCCAATCCTGTGATACACCAATTTGATCTCATGAATATTAATTTCATGGATACTGAATGACTCATCCTGACATAGATTCTCATAACACAACAACCATATAAAATCAAGAAAATACATAATAAAATAACTAAACAGTTATACTACTGTTTTACGTGTGATGTAAAATTCATAATAGATTCAATAATATAATTACATGTAAAATAAAAATAAAAACTTAAAAATGATAAAAATACAACTTTTAGTTGTATCTCACAATAAACACACAAAACTGTGGGAAACTTGTAACTCGATGAGTATAAAAAACTTGGAAGAACACCTACCATACAATTAATATTGTTTTTTTCTTACGCATTCTAGGCCCTTAACAGGGGCTTGGTGGGAATACAATCATTTAATCCGGGGTAAGTGGCTGCATTTAATAGTATTTGCCACTTCATTTCTCTTTCCCCCAATATACCTTTCATGTCACCTCCTCTAGGATTAATCTTTACACACTCTGCAATTCCAAACTTGAAAGTATTACAGGTCTCACTATCCCTAATATGCCTATATAGGGCATTATTAGTATTGTGCTTTCTTATACAATAAAGATGGTCATATATTCGGTTTCTTAACCTCCTCTCAGTTTTTCCTACATAGAAACACGGACATTTTGTACAGATGGCTAAATAAATCACAAACTGGGTCTGACAGTTGCCCTTTTTAAACCTTACTGTTGTTTTGTTGATGTTATCTATAGTGTAGGTGTACTCCTCATATATGGCATATATTGTCTATAGTGCGGGTGTGCTCCTCATATATGGCACAACACTGATTACAGTGTCCACATTTGCTTGTACCTACAGAATTTGTATCATTATTTCTAAAACTATTTTGGATTTTTCTTTTTAAATTCTTTTCAGTTTTGTACACAAAAAGGGGTTCAGTTCCCAATTTATTATGCACCCCCTCATCACACCGTAAAATATTCCAATTTTCATGTATAATACTTTTGACCTCGTTTACATAAGGGTTGAACCCCAATATACAGGCCCTGTTATATTTCTTATTATTTTGATTACTATTAGTCGTCTCTTCGTTCATCTCCATAGCCACACCCAATAAGGGTTTGTACTTTTTCCCCCCATTCTCTTTTAACATACCCTGTAACATCACTAATAAGTTCATTGGGGTACCCCCTTTCTCTAAATATGTTTACTATATGGTAAATTTCTTTAACCATCTCCGAATAGTCCGATGTCATCCAGGCTGCTCTTATACATTGCTCCTTAATTATACTTTTCTTTTGCTTCCATGGATGATTACTGGAAAATTCCAAGTATGTGTTACTAAAGGTATCTTTTCTATATATATCTTTGACCTAAAACCTTTACTCGTAGTATAGATATATGTATCGAGATATGATATACCTCTTTTGTCACATTTATACTGATTTTTTTGCATTTGTAATGCAAAGCTGGCTGCCTCCTTTTTTATTTTCACATGGCTTATAGATTGTATGCTACAGATATTTGTTTGCTTATGCTTGTTCAACAGAGTTTCTGCTTGTATATCATATTGTGGAAATATTACTGTCACATTTTGATGTTCATCATCCCTTATATACATAGGCCTTCAATAAGAAAAGTATTATCCTAACCCTGACACACACACACATGCACACACACACACACACACACACACACACACACACACACACACACACACACACACACACACAAATCCCTTAGTTACCTTTATATTAGCATGCTCATCCCCATATAGATGCCCATGATACTTCAGATCTAAATGGGTTGGGGTGCACAGTTAGGCTTGTACGGCCCTAGTGGTCATTAGTCTAGTAACAACCTGTGAACCTATGAATTTATTCCCACTGCCTCAGTGGCATTTAGGTTATCTAAAAAGGTAACCCAGTAGCCAGCTTTCAAAAGCACAGATTCCCCTTACTCTCTTTTCCTGTGGCAGTTGATTGGCTGATTGTATGATCATATCCTGAGAAGGGAGCTTTCAGCTGTGACAGGAAGAGAGTGTTCAGTCTTTTTCAGTTATCCAAACAAGAAAGTTCTCTGACACTTCACAGGATCCAGTGCTGATTTTTCCAACTTACTATTTAGATATATGCCACTAGGGGATCTGTTTCCTCTCATTTTATTATTAGATTTATTATTTTCTTTATATTTTAATGTTTATTTAAAATATTTTTTAATATTCTATTTCTGTCAGAGTTTATAGTAATTTCTGTGTGAATTTCAGCTTATAGCAGTGTTTATTTGGCTTCTATCTTTGATGACAAATGTTTGCTTTTACTGTTAATAAGAACACTTGCAGTACTTCTCTCAGAAATGCAATGTGTATATGTGAGCTGTTAGGCACTAGAGGCCTATATTTACTGTTGTTACTTTGCTTTATTTACAATTTTTGACAGGAAAATATTGCAGATCTTGGATTTTTCAACATTTATACATTAGTTACTATATGTGTGACTCCACACAGTATGTCTTTAACATCAGATCACAATTTTACCACAAGTTAAGATATTTAAATGTACTGTGATTTTACTGTTTCTAATAAGAAAAATATAGTTTAAATTACTATTAAATGTTATGTTATGGAAGTTTTACATGTCTAAATTGTGTAGTGTTAATTTTATCACTGGCCTGGCACAATGGTTGCTTTGGTGATTAGTTTGTTTACTGGAATTCTTTAGAATCTGTCAACTGTAAAATAATTCTGAACACATTTTAAATTGTTTATGTGATAATAGCAGTTTGGCAGTTTATTTGTGTGGGAACATCAGTTTTACTAGGAGTTTTAACTGCTTATTTTTGATAAGTTATTCAGTATTGTCAGTTTATTATTCTGGCAGGTGATTTCTCTGCTGACTTGATGGATCCTAACTCTGCTACCCCCCCCCCCAATAACACCTGGTTGTACCAAAAAAAAGAAAACAATAACAAAAATATGCCTTAGTTCTACAGTTAGGTATTTTATTGGGGATACTGCTTGGCCCACAGTCTGCTTACCTTTTGCCCCATGTCCCTCTAGTGTAGCTTTGCTGGCTACTATATTATGGGGGTTAGACACATCAGTCTGGGCTGTTCCAGTACCTTGCACATGTATGGGAAAACCAATTCCTTTAGGTACAGGAATAGTCCAGGGTAAGAGACCCCTTGCCAGATATAATACTCTGCCCCCAGATATTTTATCTCAAAGTAAGTTTCACAAGGAAAAGAAAAAGAAGCTTCATCATACAGCAGATAATCAGATTATAGCTCTTGTGGTTTTCTTGGCAGAGTGTTCTGTGGGCAGCTAATTCTGGTGGTTATGTTCCTGTACATGACTCTAATGCTAACATGGCTGCACACCCTTCTGTTGTTTCAGGGAGTGATGAGGAATCTGATAAGGACAAGAGGGATTTTTTAGATGACACTGTGTCCATTCACTCTGATTCTTTAGAAGGTGAACCTGAGCTTAAGGCCAAACAAGTGTTCACTCTTTCTCAGATGATTTGCTTGGAAGCAGTCAGGAACTACCACAGAGCTAGGCAAGATATATGACCTTATAGAGGATGAGATGCCCAAATCTGTGGCTATTCCCCCTCTCTTACTCGCCTTGGAAGATGTTTATGAAGGTGCATGCAGGACACCTGTTTATCTTCCAGCAGTCACTAAACAGGCTCAGAGAAAAAATAAGATCTCCTTGGATATGACAGGTCATTTTTTTCATTTGACTGCTGACTCGTCTGCAGTCTCCCAGCTGCCTGCTCATCTAATCCAACTTCTTCTGATAAAGACAAAAAAAAATGGCTAGCTCTTCCAGTCAAAAGGATGTCACTTTCTAGTAATTTAGCCTTTAGAATGTTAAATTATCAAGGCTACATGTTATACTTTATTTTAAAGTGTGGTACAGTTTGAATGATTTTGCTGCATCCTTACCTGTAGAGCAAAAGCATTACATGAATTAAATTGTTTCTAATTTGACACAAGTTTCAAAACATACTTTGAGAAGTGTGCTTGAATGTGCAGATACAACCTCAGGAAATGTTGTTTCTTCTGTTGTATGAAGATGGTATACTTGGCTACATAGTCAGAACTTCTGTGATTATTTAAAAGCTGAAACTTTGAATGTAACTTTAAGTTCTAAATTGGTGTTTGGGCTGTGTCTTACACAAATACTCAAACAGTAGGATGATAGAAATAAATAAATACATGGAGTATCTAGGATGTCTCATGTACCCAAGTCTTCCCCAAACAAGGCTTCTTCCTTCAAACAGCAGAACAAACAAAAATCTCACCAAAACAAAAGTCAAGGATCCAAAAGGAAATGGCAGGAGAATAATTCTTTGAAACCAAGCAAGAGGGTTCCTATCCAAAAGGGTTCAAATCCTTACAAAGTAATGATCATACCAGGTCACAGAGTACCCCTCCCCTGGCCCTCCTTCTAGTCCTCCTTACCCCTCATCGTGGCTGCAAATAGTATCTTACAAATGGGATCTAAGAATAATTCAGGGAGGATACACTTGATAAAAATATGTCTCCTTTCAGGGGAATACTCCCACTTCAACCAGACCAGAGAGTGCTGTTTCTTCCAGTGTTCCATCACATGGTTTAAACAGGGGTCATAGAACCAATGCCTGTGTAATACAAATACAAAGGATTTTACTCCAGAATTTTTTTGGCACCAAAAAAGAAGCACTCCTGGAAATCCAGCTTACATTTTTTGCTTCATAAACAGTTCTGAAAATTAAAATGTTCACTTTACAGTCAGTCCTAGAGATGCTTCCAGACAACTGGTTCATGATGACTGCAGATCTCAATGATGATTATCATCATATTTCTGTTACTCCCAGTTTAAGGAATTTTTTGAGATTTGCTGTATGTGGCTTATATTATCAGTTTTGTTTTCTACATTATTATTAGGGCTGTCTACTGTATCTCAAGTGTTTGCAAAGTGTCTGGCCCCAGTGGTTGCCTATTGCAGAACCCTAGGCATTCCCATTTTTCCTTATTTAGACAGTGTGCTGATTTGTGCAGATTCAGGTACTTAGAGTCCTTAGACAAGGCTGCATTCCTCCTTTCCCACCTGGGCTTCAAACTGAACCTTCAAAAGTTCTTCTCATCCCCTCTCAATGAATTGTTTTCCTGGGGTGTTGGATAGACACAGTAAAAATGACTGCCGTCTGGCCAGACTTATCAGTGGATTTCCTTGGATTTCTCTCTTCTAGAAAATGGCCTCAACAAGAGAGTTCCTCAAAATTGTAGGTCTCCTGGCATCACTGATCCTCATGATACCACTAGACAGATCACATATGAGAAAAATGCAATATCACATGAAGACATGATGTACCCAGCTCCATCATCCCTTGGATTTCCACCTCCTTCATCCTTTGGATTTCCAGGTACCAGTAGTTGGATTTGTAAAACAGAAACTACAGTGACAGAGGGATCTACTCTCTGAATCCAGGACTTCCTTTCTCTCTTCAGACCCCAGTCTAAGCTGTCCAGATGGACTCTTCAGATTTTGTGTGAGGAACAGTATCCATGGGAGTTAAGTGGAAAGTGTTGGGGGTCCTCATGACATACCTAAGCCCATAAAAATAAAAAAAATGTTAGCAGTGATTCATGTCTTAATAATTCTTCTCCACTTATGGACTCTGAGTCCTCTTCTAGTTGTCATAGATAACCCTACTGTGACATTGTACTTGAACAAGCAAGGAGGTACAAGGTCATACCCTTTTTACCAATTGGAAATGATGGCCTAGGAGCTGGCTATACAGTATTTTCTGATTCTTCAGGTCTCAAATATTCCAGTAAAGCAATACACAGTGGCAGACAGACTAAGCAAATCCTGGACACACCCTCCTGAGTGGAAGCTCTACGTAAAGGTCTTCCAGGACCTGAATAGATCTGCTCACCTCCTTTCATAACAGACAACTAAAAACATTCTATTCAAGATGTCTTTCCTGCCATGATTGGAAGACAAATATTCTATCATTCCCATGGCCAGGAATGTTCCTGTATGCCTTTCATCCCTTTCCAATGATAATTAATCTAAAAGTATGTCTCCCAGTTCCTGGTTTTTAGGATCCAGTGATGGTGTCTAGTCTCCATAGAGGTGGTTCTGATTTCCAAGGTAGCTTCTTTCTATTGTCTTAGTGGTGCTCTTATTCAGAGGGGAACCTCAATCCCAATTTTTACAGTTTTTGAAGACCCAAATGGCTTCAGGATTGAGGTTCCCCTCCAAAATAAGAGCACCACCAGAAAAATAGAAAGAAGTTACACTGGAAATCAGAATTACCCCTTCCCAATGATTCTTAAGGTACTTCTAAACATTCAGAAAGAACTGCAATACATCATTTTGGTAACCCCCTTTTGGCACAGGCTAAGTTGGTTCTCCCTTTTAATGGAATCGGGCAAGGGCAATTACCACAGGCTTTATAGGTTCATAGGTTGGTACTGAGCTATCTGCCCGAAGGCATATATTAGCCCAGCCACATTGTGCGGTATTCACCGCCCCTTTAGTAGTTCCCTAGACCCTTGTACTAGCAGCTAGTACACTTGGCCCCTATCTAGTAGTGCTGTTGGTGTGATCCCCGGTGTGAACTTTCTGTTACCCATCCACTCATCAAGGTTCCTCTTGAAGAGTGATAGTGAGGGGCTCTGTCTTATGTAGATCGGGACCATGTTCCATAGTAAGGGAAGTCTTTGTGAAGGGAATCTATCCCTCCAGCATGTTCTATTCATTGTTGTGTTGAGGTTTATATCCCTAGAGCGTGTAGCTCGAGTAGATTTGGTTTTGCTAAGATGGAGCATGTTCAACAATTCTGGGTTGGACATGACTCTGTATGTTAGACAGAGATCGCCTCTGAGAAAGAGGTATGCAACAGAGAACAGTCTTAGCTTTTTCAATCATGCTGCATAGGGCAACTTTTTGAGGCCAGTAATTCTCTTGGTTAGGTACCTCTGTGGTCTCTCCAGCTGCTGGAGATGTCTAGCCGGGTACATTCCAATTGGTGCATTGTACTCAATAATGGGTCTGATGAGGGAAGAGTAGAGGGGCATCATTACATCCTTAGATCTTGATGCGAACCCTTTCATGATCAGATGGGTCACATAGAAGGATTTTCTAACCACTTTGGCAACATGGTTATCAAAGGAAAGCTGGCTATCTACTTGGGTCCCTAGATCTCTTGCAGCATTAGAGGTGAATGGTATACTCCAACTTTGAAAACATTGCAACTAACAGCCTGGATGATTCGATTTTGATATCTTTTATGCTCTTGTTCCATGAGGATTTGGAGCAGGTATTTAAGGAGACAAGAAAAACTGCAACAGACAATCTAACATTTCCAAGTGTAAGACATTGTCTAGGTGGTGCCTAGCCAATAAAAGAGGTCCTAAAAGGGTTCTGAGTCTCAACTCCTTTCATTTTAAAATATGTGTGTGAGCTACTTAGAAATGGAGAAGCTGCTAAGTGGCTCTGTATTTAATCAACCTGTATTAGGGATTATTTTCCATAGATATTCTAGGGTAAGGAAAAGTTGTGTTTAAGGTTCAGCTGTCCTTTTAGACAATGTGAAGAAAAAAAGTATTTTTGTTTCCTCCAAACTAGGTCACTTTTTAATGCACAAACTTATCTTGCCATATTGATTATGGCTGATTAGAGATTCTGATTTAAGCAAGCAGATAAGTAGAAAATGGAGGCAAAAGCTGACCTCAATAAAAACATCAGTGATTAGAAATAATTAATAGTAGATAGAAACATTTTAATGTGAGTTAGTTGATGTTCCTTCCTTCTTTCTGTAATAACCCACTTCGTTCATTTCAGGGCTGCAAGTGAGTCATAGTTTGGGCAAGTAATCGCAGGTACAAGTCTGTGGACTATTCCTCAATGCGGCATGTACCAATCTCAGAAAGTATGTTTTTATTTTTAAATACTCTCTTTATATATTCGTTTGCCTATATGCATTTTTATTATAGGTTGTGTATTTCAAACTATATTAGATGTGTAGACTTTTATATATATTTCTCCATTATGTACTATTCAGAGCAATTCGATTTGATGCATGCTAAGCAGTTAAGTCAGCTTTATGCTGACTCTTTGATGTGATTGGTTAATTAAAAGATTATGAGTGTTCTGAATGTATTTAAATGAATGCTATTAGTTTATCTGGTATGTCTGATGAAGCTTCTTGCATAGATGTGAAAGCGCTCACATTTCTTGCTTTAATCGATCTATTAAAGCTTCGGTGTGCTTCATTTGGAACATGTTTATCACCTCATTGTTTGGATTATTTAATCACAGAAAGTACACACATACAGAATATGTACCTTATGGACAATTTGGAGGATCACCAATTCACCTATAGCATTAGTTTGGGATGTGGGAGGAAACAGGAACATCAAAGATAAAAAACACAATCTGAAAAATTCTGGAAAAATGTAGATCCATAAACAGTACTAAGAGGTGGTAAAGCTTTATTTAAAATGGTAAGCTTCTGATAGCACCTGTCCTTCTTCAGCCATCTTAGTTTCTGGCTAGAGCATTATCCTAATCCTGTTTTCTGGCTGGAACATTACTCAGATTTTGGTTTCCGATTAGAACCATGTTTTTTTCATGCATTTTTATGAAACCAAAGCATCTGTCAAAGCCCTACATGGAAATGGGGAGGATGTGCAGACTCTGCCCAGAAGGGGAATCCAGCCATGAACAACACTGATGAGTCAACCACTTTGTTAAATCCTAAATAAAGGAACAATAAGATTAATAAGATCATATTTAACATTCTAGCATAGAACAGACTACAACCATGAAACTGCCCTAATCCCATATGCAAATGACATCATACTTTTTCACTTAAGAAGTATAACTACTATTGATGAAGTCCTCCAAAACATAATGTTTGGTATATACAGTTTTTCCACCCAAAACAAGTTAAATAAATAACTAAAAGTCTCTCATCCTTAACATTTAAGCTTCTTCAGTGCTGATAGTGCACACCCGACAGTTGGATAATTCATACTATTGATAATAACTTATGGAGGTATACAGACAACTCAACAGCCTTAATTAGCCCCCCCCCCCCCTCCAAAAAAGCTGCAGGTGAAAAAGCTTCTATAAACCAGCCACAGCAAAATAGAACTCAGTTCCCAAAAATGTAAGAAGCATAGTTTAACTGCCCAACATTCAGGGCAAGCCTAAAAAAATATGTACTGGACTTAAACAAATGTAAATCTCCAAAGGAAAACCTCATTAAAATACCTATTTTCCCACCTTCTTCAACTAATACCTTTCAACTCCTTTAACTCACACCACAAGCATCTTACTACCTATCTCTGTCCCTGTCTCAAACCCCGACCCACCTCTCTCCTTGTCAAAAATATTTATCTGCCTAAATGTGTGTATCTGTTCATCTACTCATCTCCTTTTTACTACTGTTGGTATAATGCACTATTAAAAATCAAACTTCTAAGCATCTATTGCCATATATAAATGTATGTGAATGAATTATTTCAAAAATGTACTTATATCTAATTTCTGAATGCTGAACTTTCACCCCAGAACTATGTTTACTAAAATGTATCAATGTTTTTGTTACTATGTACTGATATCGGTTTTGTATGCAGAGCTTTTCTCCCTGGGCCTCCACTGAAAAGGGATTATGCTAAATGCAGTAGGACTCACCTGGTAAACAAAGGCAAATAAATAATAGCTGAGTCACTCTATAATTGAAGTGTTGTTTAATAAACTGTATTGATTATGAAATAAATGCTACATATGAAATAGCTTGCCAGACTCTTTAAATATTTATATACTTCTGTAAATATGAATCTACTGCATAGGGAAGCAGTCTGTAATAAGTGTAACATAGAAAGAATAACATACTATGAATACAACACTATTAGCAATGGTGATGTGTTAGTACAATAATAAATAATACTGGGTTTACTAACACGGTGTAATTTATATATTGAACTACATAATATCTGGCTGAGATCACTCTCATACTATAACTGCATATCATGTCTTATCACTCATTATGTTAAATGATTTTATGTACTACATAGCTGTATACTTTCTTTGTATATGCAATTTAATACCATTTACCTTTTGCACAGTCCGTACCTGGAAAGAGGTCTTGGATCAGTGTATCTACTTGCTCAACAAATTTTAAATAAATAAGTAAATAAATAAATAATGATAATTAATAAGTTTATTCCAGTGGCTACATCAAGGATGTTGGTCCAACTGGAAATAGTTCCTGGCAATAATTACAAAAGCTACACTCTCAAAAAGATGAGTCCCAGGATTCATTAAACTTCATGCAGGAATAGTACTATTCCTGCACTGAGTGGATCATGCCCATGTAGAACAGCAGCGCACCTTACATATTAATGAAGGCACGCTACTGTATTCTTTACACAGACACAAGTTGTTTATAAGTGCAGTGGGTATCCGAGCATTGCTCGCACAGTACACATGCTCCCTGCACTCTAAAATTGCCGTGTAGCAATTCTAAAGCAACTAACAGTGTCCACGGACACTGTTATCACAAGATAACAGTGTCCGCAGACAAAATACAGAAGCACAGCCACCCATAACATAGCTCTCAAATGGCCAGATGTTCACAGAATGTCCAGAGTTTTCCCTTATATTTTTGGCCTTTCCGTCATAAAATTTGCTTACATCTGACAAATCATATTGATGATCTAAGGATTGAAGTTACTAAATAGTGACATACATTTGAGTTGCATCACTTATATCCTTCAAAAAATGTATGCTAACACACATTGATTTATTCTAGCAGCTTTCTAAGATTAGAAGAGTAATGTTACACATTTTTTTCCATCTCCAATAAAGTTTAAGCATAGCTGTGCAGGTGTGTGCTTCGAGTTGCTATGTATAGCATAGGTTAAACATTCAAGGGAGCTAAATAGAACTATACAGTCAAAATAGTCAAAGTGAAATAGCGTGGTGTTTAGAGCTGTTGCTTAGTATACAATTATTCACAGTTCAAGCCCTAATGCAAGCCATTCATTTTTGTTTGTGAAAACAGCACTAAAAGTATATTTTACTAGAAATAGGTAGTGAATAATATATATTTGTTAACCAGGGTAGTGTAGCAGGTCCAAATGTGAGTTGTCAGTGTAGTACAGATGTGAAACCCCCATGTAAACACAAGTGTCCCATACAGTATAGAGGGCCCCACCCCCGCTAAATATATATTCCAACTCCAAGATAGCACTGCAGTGAGGAAAAAGCAAATATCCCACTCTTCACTGCACTGCAATCTCAATAACGGAACTTTTAATTCCAGCATTTTTGCTCATTAGAGCATTCGACATTGTTCCCATTCAATGATATAATATAGACCTCATAAAATGATAATAATGATGATAATAATAATAATAATTAATAATAATACTGTTAATAATGATAATAATGATGGCTCATAAAATGAAAGCTGAACAAAGCTAAATTGTGCTCAGCTGTGCTTAGCTAGAGTAAGCATTGTTTAAATTTCTGTGCTTAGCAATAATTAGCATAACTAAGCAGATTTCCGCACTGGTAAACAGTGCTTAAAATCTACCCCTTTAATTAATGCTTATCTTTGTTAAGCGGGTTTGCCTGTCGCTTAGCTTATTCAAAACCATCCAATCATGGCAAAGGGTGGTAAATCAGCCCTATTTAAACCTTGCAGGTGGGAATACAGCTCATAACCAGCTGTAGCTCCCCACTGCAGGCACTATAGCTGGTGTTGGTGAAAGTGTGTGCTGTAAGGCACAGTGCTGGGGCATTCAGGAATCCAGGGTCATGGTTGGACTCCTTGTAGAAAACCATGATGGGAGACTGCTGCAAGACCAGTATCATGGCTCCCAATACAAAGCAGAGGCCTGAGACTATCTCGCACATGACCTTACAAGTGCCATTGGCATCCCTCAGACTGGTGAGCAGGTCCAGCACCACTTTGTCAACTTGAAGCATAGGAAGTGGGAGCTCTTGGACAGGTGGGTCCAAGATGCACAGGCAGGGAATGTTCCAGCTGTGTGTAAGTATCAGTAAGTGTTTTCCAAAGTCCAGCCTGTGTATGTTATGGATAGGTATGTATAAATGTTTCTCTATCACCTGTACAGCTGCAGATGAGAGGGCCACAAACATGGATGCCCATGCTAGCAGGCTGCTAAGGCTGTGTCGCGAGCCTGGTGAGTACAAATCTAGCTTGTAGTATTCATTGTAAATAAATAGGAAGGAGCAGTATGTCACCTGTCATTGGGCACCGGGCTGGCAACTCTACACTGTAAATCTCCACTGCCAATCATGAGCAGACAGTGATCCGCTGTGGCGACCCCTAACCGGGAAAAGGCAAAAAGAAGAAGAAGAAGAAGTATATCACCTGTCAGTATTAAAAAATGGGTATGGTTTGTACTGAATAAATGAGACATTAGCAGAGTAATAATGATGTACAGGGTATATATCAATAAAAGTGTCAGTACCTGTCAATAAAAGTCAAAACCCCGGACTGGTCATATTTACTTTGGCATGTGGTGGTATGAATCGAAAGGTGTACAATTTCTGCACAGAAACTATAGCTCTAAAAGCATTAAATAATCAAGGCTCATCTGACAAAGATTGTGGAGCTGTAAAACAGGAGATTACCTATATGAAAAGTTCCATGCACTAAGATCTGATACCTGAATAGTAATGTTGTGTTAACCAGTGTTTTCCAGACTGTGCTCTGTCAAAGTATGAATACACAATATAAGAAGTATCTGCCATGCAGGAATGTCAGAATCACAAGGTCAGATTATACACCCAAGAGAGTATTAGGCAGAAAACAGTCAAATGAGAGACAGCAGTTTCTCAATAACTCATTCTGATGAAACACAAGCTTTGTTCTATTTTATACACAAACAGGCATGGATCGAATTGCGGGAGTGGTAGTAAGCTGTATGCATATTTTCACTCAGGAATATGTGAATATGTGTAGAAACAGTCAGGTAGTGTTAAGAGAAATTTCCTCCACAGGTCTGCTAGGTAAGAAAAGGTATAAAGTAGCAGTAAGAAGGCTGTAATTATACAGTGTGTACAACACCCACTGTCCAATCCCAAGACTGCAAATGAAAGCAAGATAAGTACATACGCCAAGTAGTCTCCTCCAGGAAATGTCCCTCAAGTGTCACGCTGTCACAGCTAGTGGGCACTGCCACCCACAGTCAGGGTGACCGATATAAATCATGGCAGAGTATGGCAGTAGCACACACAAACACACACACACACACACACACACACACACACACACACACACACACACACACACACACACACACACACACAAACACACAGTATGACTGCACATATGTAACCCTGCAATGTGAATATGGGTAGAAACAGTCAGGTAGTGTTAACAGAAACTTCCTCCCCAGGTCTGCCAGGTAAGAAAAGGTATAAAGTAGCTGTAAGAAAGCTGTAATTATACACTGTGTACAAACATGCTACTGCCCAACCCAAGGCCATAGGGTGATGTAAAGTGAGATAATACCTGTAGGGTAATGATTAGAGCAATTATCATTAAAGTTGTGAGCAATTGAAGCCTATACAGTTGTTAATTGACATAAGTTTCTCTCTCTCTCCCCCACCCTATCTGCACCAATAATCTAAACACATAAATCAATAGGTATTTTTTTCACCAAACCTACTGTTGGGACATGTGTCATAGTGTTCTACAAATATTTAAATGTTTGACTATTAATGTTCCCTGTTCAAATACTATTATTGGTGGCCTGTTGCTATCAATGTAACCTGCATGCTGTCATAATGCCCACTGTGGTTCCATATATGCATGTGTTCTGTTTGCTATGCAACTGTTCCATATCTGTTGTTTTGGGTTAATAGAATCCCTATGCATGCTGTTATAACTAATCCTGGAATGTGTTTTTTATGACTAACCAACACATGTTATAAAACTGCTACACCATAGCACATCTGGGAAGGCCGATCCCAGCGGATCCGCCTGTCCCGCCTCAACTGGCCATGGCACCAGGCCCCAGCACATCTGGGACCCAACCCAGGACCTCCTCATCTGCTAGTCTTGCACCACCTTTGGGTGGAACCACCTCAGGGAATGGGACCTGCCCCCCCCTAGGAGTGGGCATGGACAGGAACCTGTCATCTTTCATCAGGTCCAGAGATTGGTGTGTAGCAAGCTTCTAAAGGTGTTCAGAGATCTGCTATGCCATCCTGAGGGCTGCGTGGCACATCTTGAAGGTCAGTCTGCCCCTCCTGCTCCATCCCCAGCACAGCCACCTTTGGGACAGTGTAGGTCCAGTGGTGACTGCCCATGGTTGGAGACCTCAGTCCCACTGTATCCATTTGGGGGCTTATGGGCATCCGATTCCCAGCCAACCTCCCTGTCCAAGGTGTTTATCCCCCACATGTGTCATATACTGCCCATGTCTGCTGTCTTTATACCACCCCTGCCTGCTGTCTTGTCTGTCTTCCTACCCAACCTACCTCCCCAAATATACCTGCTATCCTTCCCCAACATCCCACTCTCACCTTATAAAAAAAAAAAAAAAAAAAAAAAAAAAAGTGGGCTATCTGTTCCCACAAAAAAATGTTGCCCCATACATAGCTGGCCATTTCAAACACGTGTCCACTGGACACATGTAATCTGGTCTAATTGGCTTAACAACACATTACTGTTGTCACCCCTCTCTCAGGGGGTTGAGTGTCCAAATTCACCATCAAATTCTGTACAAATGCATAGTTGTTGCTGTATCAGAAATTGATAGCTATGGACCTT
This sequence comes from Protopterus annectens, assembly GCF_019279795.1. Taxonomy (NCBI): domain Eukaryota; kingdom Metazoa; phylum Chordata; order Ceratodontiformes; family Protopteridae; genus Protopterus; species Protopterus annectens. The sequence goes on along the minus strand of NC_056725.1, from coordinate 978,647,642 downwards.
CCCTACACCCGTCCTGCACATCTCTAGCTATCTTTCATACTGTTTTTCCCTCTGCATGCCCCCTTTTCACCACTTTCCTATCACCCCTTTTTTCTTTTCTTTTAAAGAAATCAATGTGGGAGTAGGCGGGAGTAAGCAGCAGTAAGTGAGTTTGTGCGATGCTAAGAGATGCTTACACAGATTAAGCAGTTTCCCATTTAACCGTGTGTTGCCATCGCTTACTATCTTGCAAACCCATGCAAACCCACTTACAACTGCTTAAAACTGCCTCCATCACCCTGTCTCCATCAGTCACTGTTCTACCCAGCAACAAAATACTCAGCCCTTGGAGGTCTTGAAACCAGGAGCCTGTACACCATAACAACAGTAATTTACCACTAAGCCATCTGAGCTACAAAAAAAAAAAAATCACTGATGCTTTTTCAAATATATCATTCAGTAGTCATTCAACAGTATGTGCATGAATCAGTCAGGTTTTATATATATATATATATATATATATATATATATATATATATATATATATATATATATATATAGGTGTGTATGGAGATGCATATATATGGCAATATGTACATATACATATATACATATAGATATATAAAGACAGGTAAATATATACATATATATAAAATAAATATATATATATATATATATATATATATATATATATATATATATCTATCTATCTATATATATATATATATATATATATATATATATATATATATATGTATACAGACATACACATATGAGATATATACATACACATACATTTTATATATATATATATATATATATATCTATATAGTGGATATAAAAAGTGTACACACCCCTGTTAAAATGCCAGGATTTTATGATATAAAAATGAGACTACAATAAATCATTTCAAAACTTTTCCCACTTTTAGTGTGACCTATAACCTGTTTAATTCAATTGGAAAACAAGCAAATCTGTTAGGGGAAAATTTAAAAAAATAAAAAAGTACAATAAGCTGGTTGCATAAGTGTGCACATCCTTAAACTAATACTTTGTTAAAGCACCCTTTGATTTAACTACAACATTCAGTCTCTTGGGTAGGAGTCTATCAGCATGGCACATCTTGACTTGGCAATATCTGCCCACTGTTCCTTGTGAAAGTGCTCCAAATCTGTCAGATTGCAAGGGCATCTGTTGTGCACAGCCCTCTTCAGGTCACCCCAGAGATTTTCTATTAGATTTAGGTCTGCGCTCTGGCTGGGCCATTCCAAAACTTTAATTTTCTTCTGGAGAAGCCATTCTTTTGCTGATTTGGATGTATGCTTGGGGTCATTATCATGCTGAAAGGTGAAATTCCTCTTCATCTTCAGCTTTCTAGTAGATGCCTGAAGGTTTTGGGTGAAAAGTGAATGGTATTTGGAACTGTTCATAATTCACTCCACCTGGACTAAAGCCCCAGTTCTAGCTGAAGAAAAGCAACCTCAAAGCATGATACTGTCACCACCATGCTTCACCATGGGGATGGTGTTCTTTTGGTGATGCGAAGTGTTGATTTTGCACCAAACTTCCCTTTTGGAATTGTGGCCAAAATGTTCAAGCTTTATCTTATCAGATCATAACACATTTCCCACATGCTTTTGGGAGATGATGTATTGTTTTGAAAATTTTAGCTAGGTCTGGATGTTTTTCTGTGTAAGAAAAGGCTTCCATCTTGCAACCCTACTCCATAGTCCTGACATATGGAGAATACGGGAGATTGTTGTCACGTGTAGTACACAACCAGTACTTGCCAGAAATTCCTGCATCTCCTTCAGTGTTGCTTAGGTCTCTTAGCAGCCTCCCTGACTATTTTTTGTCTTGTCTTTTCATCAATTTTGGATGGACGTCCAGTACTTTGCAACATCACTGTTGTCCCATATGTTCTCCACTTTTTGATGACTGCCTTCACTGTGTTCCATGGTATATCCAATGCTGTGGAAATCTTGTTGTACCCTTCTACTGACTGATACCTTTCAACAATGAGATCCCTTTGATGCTATGTAAGCTCTCTGTGAACCACGGCTTTTGCTGCAGCAGGGAACTGAGTAAATGTCAGGAAAATCCTACTAGGACAGCTGAACTTTATTAGGGGTTAATCAGAGTCTCTTTAATTGATGTCAGGTGTGTACGCAAGAAGAATGAATGCTGTAATTAAATCAAAAGGTGCTTCAACAAAGTATTAGTTTAAGGGTGTGCACACTTATGCAACTAGCTTATTATAGATTTTTTTATTTTTTATATTTTTCCCCTAACAGATTTGTTTGTTTTTCAATTGAATTGTACAGGTTATATGTCACATTAAAGGAGGGAAAAGTCTTGAAATTATTTATTGTGGTCTCATTTTTTTTATATCACAAAAACCTGGCATTTTAACAGAGGTGTGTATACTTTTTATATCCACTGTGTGTATATATTATACATACACACACACATGCACACACACATACATACATATACATATATACATATATAATACATATATACATATATACATATATATGTAGCCATAACATGCAGTGGAGTCGTATCTCAGAACCATACCCCCAACATCTTACTGCAACAAATCTGTCCAGAGGCTGTCAAAATTGGGGGTCAATAGGCCGGCCCAAACTACGGACCTATTTTAAATATTGCCCTTATCCCACTGTCTCCAGCAGCCACTGTCCTGCTTTGCAAAAAAAAAAATCAGTCCTGCCAAGGCTTGAATCTAGTGCCCTGTACACTACAGTCAAAGTAATGAACCACTACACCATGTAAGCCCGGAAAGGAATGATGCTTGTTCATAGATTCATTGGTTGGTATTAGGCTATCGGCCCTAGGACCTATACAAGCATAGCCATAACAATTCCCTGGCTATTTCCTCCCCCAATATTTACTTCCCTGGAACCCTGTCTAGCAGGGTGACTGACATGATCCCCGGGGTGAATTTTGTATCTAACATCCAATCATCAAGGTTCCTTTTGAAGACGGCCAAAAAGGCGCTCTGCTTGACATGTTTAGACAGTCTATTCCAGAGTCTGCAGAGTCTTTGGGTCAGGAACCTGTCCCTCCAGCATGTTTTGTTCATTGTGATGACAAGATTTAGATCCCTGGAGCATGTGGCTCTGAGGGATTGGGATTTCTTTAAGTGCCGCAGGTCCAACAGCTCTGGGTTTGACATGGCCTTGTATGTTAAGCAGAGATTGCCTCTGAGTAGACGATATGCAACAGAGTATAGCTGGAGTTTTTTTAGATGATCAGCATACGGCATCTTATTTAGGCCTGTGATTCTTTTAGTGAGGTATTTCTGCAGCCTTTCCAGTTGCTGCAGATTTCCTGAGAGGTTCATACCAAACGGGGCGTTGTATTCTATAATGGGTCTAATGAGGGATGAGTATAATGGGACAATGACCTCTTTTTTTCTGGATGAAAAGCCTTAGTGATGAGGTGTGCCACATAGAAGGATTTTCTGACTGTTGTGGCGATGTGGTTATCGAAGGTGAGATCACTGTCCGCCTGTGTCCCTAAGTCTCTTATCACACTTTTGGTGTTTAGTGTACTGCCACCTATGTGGTAACTCATGGGTACATGTTTTTTCCCAAAGGGGATAACTATACATTTCTTGGCACTGAGCTTGAGGCCATGGCTCTGGCACCAAGCATCTGTTTCTGTAAGGCAATTTTGTAGAATATCCACATCATTTGGGGATTTAATAATGGCTCCCAGTTTGCAGTCATCTGCAAACTTTGTTAGCCAGAATCCCTTAGTGTTGGCCTGTACTTCAGAGAAGTAGATGCCAAACAAGAGTGGTCCCAGGACTGAATCCTGAGGTACTCTACTTGTCACTTGTCTGGAGCTGGATTTGGAGTCGGCTACTTTTACAGTGTGGGTTCTGTCAGTAAGCCAGTTGGCAACCCATCGAGTGATGTAGGGATTAATGCCCAGCTTAGTAAGTTTATCTATGATTCCAGAGTGGGGGATGGTGTGGAAGGCCTTGGCGAGGTCCAGATAGGCTGTGTAGACCGCCTTACCCTCATCCACAGCTCTGGAGACTGATTCAAAGAAGTCAGTCAGGTTCAGGAGACAAGATCGGCTCTTCCTGAACCCAAACTAGGTGGGGTCCAGTGTTTGAAGATTGCCAATGTCTTTGTTTATAAGTTCCATGATAATATATTCCATGGCCTTGCGGATCAGGCTCATTAGACTGATGGGGTAGTAGTTCCCAGGATCCAAGGTGGATCTCCCCTTGTGGAGTGGGATAACTGTAGCTGTGCACCACTTAGTGGGCATGAAGCCTGAGGTGAGGCTATGATTAAACATGACACTTAGGTGAGGTGCCAGTTCATTTTGTAGTTCATGTAGTACACAGCCCGGGATGTTGTTTGGTCCCATGGATGGTGTATTCTTAGCTTTGGAGAGTGCGGTTTTTACCTGTGTGGTCATTATTACCAGAATTTGGCACTCTTTCAGTATTGAGATGGGCCATTTAGGGGGTGAGGGGGGGTGAAGTTGGCACTAAATCGATCTGCCAGGATATTGGCAATATCCTTGGGATCAGTATATTTAATGCCATTCTGTTGTAGCTCAGAGCAGATTGGAGCATTGCCATTTAGATTCTTGATATAGCTATAGAATGCCTTGTGGTTTTCTTTGGAATCTTTGGCAATTTTGTTTTCGTAACTAGCTTTGGAGGATATTATGAGGGATCTCAGCTTCTTACTGAGGCTGGTAAGGGAGTTTTTTGCATCCTGGGATTTTCCTCTTTTCTGCAACAGTTTCTTCCTTTTGTTGTAAAGTTTGTTTATGGCAGGAGACCACCAGAGCTTATTTTTTTTTTGAGGAGAGCATCTTGGTTCTATTTGGGATGGCACGATTCATGCACGAGTGGATGTGCTCGTACAGTGCCTTAGTGTAGGATTCAGCAGTCGAACTTTCATTTCCCATCTGCATGGGTGTCATGAAGTTTGTCACTTCAGACTTGAGTAGCATGACATTGGCTTTGGAGAAGTTTTTTTTACGGAAATGTCCTTACTGGGGGGGGTGGGGGAATGGGGTGGAAGTCAAGGGTGATTAGCTTATTGTCAGACCTGACCAACAAGGGGGTGTCCATAGGTGTGGAGCATCGATTTCCCATGTTGTTAATGACCAGGTCTAGGATATTGGAGCCCCTGGTGGGACTATGGATTAGTTGATCCAGGGCATTGGAATTTATGAATTCCAAGAATCATTGGGCAAAGGTGTTGGTACTCGAGTAGCTTTCCCAGTTATTGGCAAGGTAGTTGAAATCTCCCAGTATTAAGATGTTTGGTTGTATCTTAATATTTTTCAGTATGTTTAGAATGGTGTAGTGAGAATCTTGGGGCATGGTGGGGAATCTGTAGCAAGCTACAATTTGGATTGCACTCTTACCTAGTGTTAGTTGCACCTGGAGAATGTCAGATGCATTGTGTTGGGCAACTAGCCTGGTGGTGTGAATATTTATGGTGAATATGGACACTTCTCCACCTTTAGTGTTTCGGTCCTGGTTTGATGGACGAAAAGTGTGGTAAGAGTTGTAGCCTGGTATTGCAGGGGTGCTCTCTGGAGCCTTGAACCAGGTCTCAGTTACTGCACAGATATCAATGTTCTTAATTTTTAGGAGTGCCTTGAGAGAGTGCATTTTGAGGTTTAGACGTCTAGCATTGAGTAGCATTACCTTCAGATTTTGCATGCTTGCACCTGTTATGGTGGTGGTTTTGTCCTTTGAACTTTGCCTAAAAAAGGCACTATAGGGGTGGCAAGAGCCTTAGCCAGTAACCTGAATCCCAGGGGCGACAGGTGCAGACCATCTCTGGCAAAGCATCGTGGTCTGTCGATCATGTCATCCCAGGCAGACAGATACTGGATCCCCTTTGAATGACACCAGAAGCTTAGCCAATTGTTGAAGTAAGTAATTTTGTCCTTATACTGTGGTATCATTCTGGGCGAAGGCAGGATGCTACTCAGGACTAGGGTCATACCTGCCTGGGCCACATGATCTGAGAGCTCTTCCATGTCTCTTTTCATGTAGTCTAGGGAGGTACGTCTCAAGTCATTCACTCCAACAGGGACAATGACAGAGTCATATTTGTACTTGTTGTGGAGTGACTTGAGTGCATGCGTTATGTGGCAGATCCTGGCACAGGACAGGCAGCTGACTGTAATTTTCTCCTTGTTCATCCTGGTGAGTAGGACATCAGTGTACCTGACTATAGAGTCACCTATGACTAAAATGTTGGGTATGTTGTCTTGCCTTAGGGGCTGTTGTTGGGTGGCACACTGGTGTTGTGAGCTATGTGACACTTTGGTTGTGATTGGTGTTTGTTTACATTTCAGCTTCGGGGGTCCTTGTTGCTTGGGTAGGTTACTGTTAAGGGCCTCCACATATGAGGATTTAGTGTTGCTATGTGAGGGTGTTGGTGGTGTGGGTTTAGAAGGGCTATGTGTTGCTTGAGGTGTAGTGCTGGTGTTAACCTTCTCCTCCTGACTGTCTAGCAGAATCGTGGGTGGAGATAGCTTTGCTTCCAGGTTGGCTATGTAAGTGCATCTCTCACAGGTTGTAGTGTTGGGTGGTAGGAGGATAGAGCTGTCTGTGTACATGAGGTAACTGTCGCATTGCCCCAGTATGCCCAGATTCACCAGGTGGACAGGAGAAATTACTGGAAGCTGATGCTTGGACATGCCTCGTTTGGTGCTTTTTTTGTAAAGTAAAAGAACTGTTTTCCCTTACTTTAGCAAGGTACTTTGCAATTATAGGCTGTTTAGTGCCTATGATTAATTTCTCCTTATTAGCAAGGAGAGTTGAGCGCTTGTATCAGTTTAAGGCTTCCTAGTGCATTCCAGCAGGTTTTAGAGCAAGTGCTAGTCAAAGGGATGCTTAAAAGAAGATAAAAAAATGGTTTATCCTGGTTAAAACATATCAGTCAGTAGAGTCACTCAACAGTAGGGAACATATTCTGTAGAAACAGTCAGGTTTTCTATATATACATGTATATATCTATGGAAATGCATATATGTGGAAAAATTTATACTAAATATATATATATATATATATATATATATATATATATATATATATATATATATAGGTCTACTTCTTTTGACCTAACTTTCATTTGCCTGACCCCATTTGACTGAAATTTCATTTGCCTGACACTTCATTTGCCCGACACTTCATTTCACTGACAAGTATTATTAGCAAGAAAATCGAATATGCCCCCTTCCCCACAGTAGTGTGACCCTGGAGTTAGAATATATAGTTAGGGGGGGTGTGGGGGGCACAGCCCCCCACAAAGGGTGTGAAGCCCCCACTTCATTTCGTATGATATTGTTAACTTTTGATGTAATATTGCTTAGTAAAAGAAAAGTAAGTGGGGGCTTCGCCCCCCACACCCCCATTGTGGGGGGCTGTGCCCCCCACACCCCCCCTAACTATATATTCTAACTCCAGGGTCGCACTACAGTGGGGAAGAGGCATATTCCATGTTCTTGCTAATAATACTTGTCAGTGAAATGAAGTGTCGGGCAAATGAAGTTTCAGGCAAATGAAATTTCAGTCATTTGGTCTCAGGCAAATGGGTGTCAGGCAAATGGGAGTTAGGTCAAAAGAAGTAGACCCATATATATATATATATATATATATATATATATATATATATATATATAGCTAATATATACATATATAAAGATATACATCTTATACATATATATATATATATATATATATATATATATATATATATATATATATATATATATATATATATATATGTGTAAACATAAATATAAATATATAACAGCTACAAACAAATGCAATCTGAGGGTAATGCTGCTCAGTACTATAAGTCTAAATCTCACAATGCACTCACTTGAAGCACCCCTTAAAATGGAGAACATGGGCATTTGTGCTGTAACAGAGACCTGGTTCAAGGCAACAGAAAGCACACCTGCACTATCAGGCTATAACTCATTCCACACCTTCTGGCCCCAGAACTTGGACTCAAGCTCCAAAGTTGGTGGTGTTTCCATATTCATAAAGGATGCACATACTTCCGGACTGGTTGCCCAACATAATGCATCAGAGATACTGCAGGTGCAGCTAACATTGAGTAAGACAGCAATTCAGGTTGTAGCCTGCTATAGGTCCACAACCATGTCCCAAGAATCTCGCTCCACTTTCCTAATCACCCTGGAGAATATTAGGGTGTAATCTAACACTGTCATACTGGTTGAATTCAACTACTTCTCCATTAACTAGTATAGCTACTCATGTACCAATGCACTTGCCCAACATTTCCTGGAATTCAGTAATTCCAATGGCTTGAACCAGCTTGTTCTTTCCCCCACTACAGGTTGCAACATCCTTGACGTGGTCATTACTAACATGGGTGACTGTTGCTGTACACCAATAATCAACTCCTCCCTGGTTAGTTCTGACCACAAACTAATCACCTTGGAAATCCACATCCCTCCTACCCCAACCTGCAAAGGTAACCACCATGAAAAATCTTTCTAAAGGTAATGTTGGGCTCCTACAAACAGAGCTGACTAACTTCACGGCAGCCATGCAAATGGAGAATAGTTGCATGACTGCCATATCATACACCATTGCAATGTATGAACACGTCCACAAATGCATGGATTCTGCAATACCCAATAGAACCAAGTTGCTCCCCTCCAAAAAAAGGAAGCCAATTTGCTGGTCCCCTGTCATAAACAAACTCTACAACAGAAGGAGGAAAATGATGTGGAATAAGATGAAGTCCCAGGACTGGAAAAACTCCCTTACCAGCCTCAAAAAAAAGTTGAGATCCCTCATCAAATCCTCCAAAGCTAACTATGAAAACAGAATTACAGCAGATAGTAAAGACAACCACAAGGCCTTCTATAGTTATGTAAAGAATCTCCCTGACAATACCCAGATTTGCTCAGAGCTACTGCATAGTAGTACCTCCTATACTGAGCCAACAGATATTGCTAATATACTGGCTGACAGATTCAGTGCCAACTTTACCCCTCTCCGCCCCCCTGAAGGACCAATCACAATACCATTAGATTGCCAGGCACACTGTATTACTGCTGCACAGGTTAAAACAGCACTGACCAAGGCCAAGAATATAGCAGCTATAGGACCTGACAATATCACAGGCTGTGTTCTACATGAACTACAGAGTGAACTGGCACCTCACCTGTGCACTGTTCAACCACAGCCTCATGTCCCTACTGAATGGCACACTGCTACAGTCATCCCTCCCCACAAAGAAGGAGTGACCACAGACCCAGGGAACTATCTCGCCATTAGCCTGATGAGTCTGTTATGCAAAGCTATGGTATGCATCATCATGGACCTAATAAACAGGGATATAGGAAATCTCCAGACTCTGGATCCAACATAGTTTGGTTTTGTGATGGGTAGGTCATGCTTGCTCAACCTGGTTGACTTCTTTGAGTCAGTCACCAGAGCTGTGGATGAAGGAAAGGTGGTTCATACAGCCTACCAGGATCAGGCCAAGGCCTTTGATACCATTCCCCACTCAGGAATCATGAAAAAACTCACTAAGCTAGGCATCAACCCCTATATCACTAGGTGCTTTGCAAACTTGCTCACAGATAGAACCCATACTGTGAAAGTAGCTGATTCCAAGTCAGACTGCAGGCCAGTCATGGGGGGAGTCCCATAGGGTTTGGTTTTGTGTCCTCTCCTGTTTGGTATCTACGTCTCTGAAGTCCAGGGCAACACTAAGGGACTCTGGCTGACAAAGTTTGCAGATGAATGCAAATTGGGAGCTGTTATTAACTCCACAAGTAATGTTGACATCCTACAGAAAGGCCATACTGAGTTCAACGACTGGTGTCAGAACCATGGCTTTAAGCTTACTGACAAAACTTGTGTCATCACTCCCTTTGGGAGAAACCTGGCTCCCATGACTTGCCACATCGATGGTAGTCCCCTGAATACAGAAGGCATATAAGAGGTCTGGGAACACAGGCTGACATCAACCTCTCCCTTGACCATCACATTGCCACTGTGGTCAGAAAGTCCTTCTATGTGGCACATCTCATTACTAAGGGTTTTGCATCCGGGAAGGAAGAGGTCATTGTCTCCCTCTACTCTTCCCTCATTAGGCCTGTCATCAAGTACAATGCCCCATTTGGCATGTACCTTACTAGACACCTGCAATGACTGGAGAGGCTGCAAAAGTACCTCACAAACGGGATCCTAGACCTTAAACACTTGTCCTATATGGACAGACTCCAAAAACTCCAACTATTCTCTGTCTCATATCCAACTTAGAGGTAATCTCTGCTTGATTTACAAAGCTATGTCTGATCCAGCTCTGTTAGAAATGTTTCAGCTAGAGAAATCCAAATCCCTTCCCACCACACACTCCACAGATCTCAACCTCATTACCACAATCAACACAACATGTTGGAGGGACAGGTTCATAACCCAGAGATTTCCCATGCTATGGAATACACTTACCATACATGTCAAGTAGAACACCTCACTGGCCCTCTTCAAGAGAAATCTTGATGAGTGCATGGTAAATAGAAAATCCACCCCAGGGATCACTCCAGTGACTCTATTCAACAGAGGCACTGTGAGCTAAGGTTGGGTGGCACGATGGCAGGGTAATCCTATGGGCTAGGCTTCTAAAGGCTGCAGGCCCATTAGCCTAATGCACACTTATGAATATATATATATATATATATATATATATATATATATATATATATATATATACATATATACATATATACATATATGTGCTCAGAACATGTAGTGGAATTGTATCTCAGAATCATACCTCTCAAACTCTTAATGCAACAAATCTGTCCAAAGGCTGTCAAAATGGGGGGACAATGGGCCCAAACTAGAGACCTCTGTTAAATATTGCCATTATAAATGTAGAAAGTTGCTCGAGTAACATTTTGTTTCAGCATACATATTCCGACAGCTATGAGGTCTGAAAATGAAATGTATGTCATCATTTACTAACAAAAATCCCCATATCATCACAGTGATTTACCAGAGAAATTAGACTAATCTGTAAAACAGACCAGAAATATGAGCAATAAACCTGGACATCCTGAAACAATCCAGCCAGTTGAGACGTATGCTCAAAATCCCTTACTGCAATTAATCTAGACCAAGGCTGACACAGTGGTGGGTGGAAGCCATGAAAATGGGGACATATCTGAAATAGTGACATAGATACACTGACACAGTTGCTGCAGCAACACCCTCATGTCTGCTGTAGCATATATTGACTGAAATAGCACAAGTAATTGAAATAGCAAATCTGCCATGGGGAATTACAGATGTATTTGCAAATATATCAGGCACTACAGAGATGTAATAGTGCTGAAAAACAGACACCAGTGTGAAAGTGCATACCCAGAAGCAATTTCACCACAGTCACATACCGGTAAGTCAAGTGAACAGTAGAGTATATGGACTGTGTGAACATTGTCTGCCACTCATACACTACTCCTACATATACGGGGACAATTCACAGTGTAGTCTGAATCCTGACCATGGTAGGTACAGGACATGTCTCAGTCTGCCCCTACAAACACATACAGCCAATATACCAGCAAAAACTGGAGCAGCATGCACAGACAGCTAAAAAGGGAGCCATAACACTTGCACCCCCCCCCCATCCATACACAGCCCAAATAACATGTACACATGACATGTCTACACAATCCTGACAGTCTGTCAACAAATGTACAGTTCACCTCAGAATGTGCAGGCTCAGGACTCTTCTATGGCCTCTTCCCTGTAACATGTCTGTGGGTCTACAACATCACTGGTATGGTAGTGGGAAAGAAGGCAAGAAATAATGATACTAAATACTTCTGAGCCTCATAGTGCATGACATCTGAACAAAACCTGACATCATTTGGGGACAGAGGCACAAACACAGGTGTAGATTGGACATATTGCTGTCATAAATTGAGACAGTTGCTGATGTCACAGGGTTTGGTGTAACATATCCTTTATGAGGAATATGAAGTCAGTAATACCAATGCATGTGAGTATTTACTGACTGCATTCCCCAGAGTCCCCAATTGATTTTCCAAGGACAACAACTGGGGAACAGACAAAACATAACAGGCAAACATGTGACCAGTCTGTGGACAGCATGCCAGTGGAGAGGTATGTCAAAGACATATCACTGTTAGATGGGAAGTCACTTACTAAATGCATGTCCACACAAACCTTGTCAATCTATCAACCCATCATGTGTATAACAGCACTGATAACATAGAATCTGTTCACAAGTCTGGGGATATGTCCCTCGTGTTGCTGGGTCATCTCCAAATGTCCTGTCCTGTGCAGTATTCCCACCTACTGTCTGTGAATCTGTAGCCCACCACCTCTGTAATGTCCTTCACACAGGCAAGGAAAAGGGGCAAGGCCCACACGAAGGATGTCCCATATGTTGGAACTAGCAGCAGTGTCCAGGTCCACAGCACAATACTGTGTGGCCACCTACATAGTTGCATGGCCTTAGCAATACCTGACATATGCACATCTGCACAGAGGATAGACAAAGTAGATAGCAAACAGGTCATGCATTAGAATGAATGTTTTGAAGGATAGAAGTCTGAAACTGAAATGTATGCCATTACTACATGACAGCAGTCCTCAATGACATGGCCAAATAAAATAGTACTCTACACTTAATATAATAATATCATATTAATATCCAATAGGAGATACATAAAAACATACAGCTCATACAGCTCAAACACCAAGAGCAAGATAGTGTAGTATTCAGAGTCCCAGCTTTGCATGCAGGGGTGCATGGTTCAAGTACTACAATCTGCAATCTACTTTTACATGGAAAAGCACATATAAAAAGTACTAATTTAATAATACAATATGTGTTAAATTAGTTTTGTCAACCAGTGCACTGTAGCTGGTGTAAACTGTAGCTGGTGTAACATGCAAGTGTGAGTGCATATAACATGTGATACTACCCATGTATAAAAAAAATTAAAACATGTGATACTACTCATGTATACCCAAGTGTCCCATAGAACATCCCACCCAACAGCCCTTGTTCTGTCTAGCAAGAAAATAAACAATCCTTGCAGGACTTGAACCCAGGACCCTGCACACCACAGTCACAGCAATTTACCACTAAGACATTTGAGCTGTCGGGCTTTTGGATGTTTTTTCAAACATACCGTGCATTACAGCCAGTTTACAATAGGGAGGAGACACTGAGCAATCAGGAAGGATTGGTATCTACAAATATATCTATATATATATATATATATATATATATATATATATATATATATATATATATATATATATATATATATATATATATATATATATATATATATAAAATATGAAAATAAACATATACATATATAGAGAGAGATAGATATGTATGGAGATACATATATGTGTATAACAATATATAGATATATTACCAATAAATACTGAGGTGTATATATATATATATATATATATATATATATATATATATATATATATATAGAGAGAGAGAGAGAGTATGTGTATATATATATATATATATATATATATATATATATAGTATGTATAAAAATATAAACATATATATATGCATACATGTTTCAAAATGCCCATACAAACATATGCTGCTGCTAGACCACCCATAACTGGGGCAGCATGCACATTTGGGTACAAAAGGACCCTTGACACTCACATCTGCCCCCCCCCACATTCCAAATAATATGTGAGCAGTGCGCTGCTACAAAATCATGATAGGCCATACACAATGGCCAGACATACAACGACCTCTTAGCAAAACAACTAAAATGATTGAAGACAGTAAAGAGAAATACATCCAGCCAGTAATTCACACAAGTTTATTATACTCTGGTGTCTTGGCTAAAGCCTTCAAGGAGTAAAACATTACAAGAAATACTTGGCTTAAATACAAGAAACAATTAACACTTAATTACACTTAAATACACAGCATCCAATTACACTCCACATTTAACCCCCTGGGGATAAAGCATCACATTTAGAAATATAAATCAATTCTGTACATAACAATTGTTCTTTTATGACTGTTTGATCAAAGTGAGAAACATACTTTTTCCAAAACCATACCTTGTAACCAACTACTGTCCCCATAGTGGGATTTATTAAAATGTACAGCTATAGAACGTCTTCTTTCTTATCAGTAATATGTCTCACATGCTCTAACAGCCTAGTTTTAAAACACTTGTTACTCTCCCCCACATAAAATATTTTACAAGAGCATCTAAGTGCATTCTCTATAGACTGACCTCTTGAATGTACAGAGTTCCACATGTTTTCCAGCCTTTCCCCTCAGCTGGAATGACAGCACTAAATAATGATAGACCATATCTATCAACCTCCTACTGTATGACATCTGCACAAAGCCTGACATAATTGGGGGGCAGAGGCCCAAAAACATAGCCATACTTGAAATTTCGCTGTTATACACTGAGAAAGTTGCTGGTGTTACAGGGTTTGTTGTAACATATCTTTTCTGAGGGATATAAAGACAGAAACACAAATGGATGTTAGCATTTACTGATTGCAATCACCAGAGTATGCTACTGATTTGCCAAGGACAACACCTGTCTGGGGAGCTGACCAAACAAAACAGGCAAACCTCTGGCCATTATGAGGCTAGCCCTATAGTTAAGAGCTATGTAGACACAGAACTTTGTCAGACTGAAACCTATGCAGAAGTAGCATGTTCAGACAAACCTTGTTAAACTAGCAGTATTCAAAACATATAACAGCAATAATCTCATTCTGCCCCCAGGTCTTGAATCTTCTCCACCATTTAGTTGGCTTGTCTCCACAAGTCTTGTAAGAGGTATTAGCTCACACCCCTCCAAGATGTCTTCCTCACAGGTAAGGGAAAGGGCCAACACTCACATAGAGTACTGAATTATAGGTGTGTGTTGCCATGACTTTAGCTATTGGAATAACTACACAGATGCTCTGTATGCAACTATCAACTGGGAAACACCAATTGGTGCACATGCCATCACATGGTCATGAGCATTACCTACAAAAGACAAGCTGCCATCTGTTCAAACCACCTCTGTCATAGACAGCGATCTCCATAAAAAACAAAAGAACTCAGAAGATATATCTAACAAAATCCACTTAAAAAAAGTATGTGAAACAAGTAAGCATGTAATTGAGTGCAGTAGGTGGTCTGTAATAATGGAAAATAGGAGTTTGAAAGAATATGTCTCAACAAGACTTGTACTGATGTACTGCTGAACAGCACCAATGGCCATATCATGTGGCTGTGTCTGTAGTGACATAGATCACAGCTCAGGCCCCTGACTCACCCCAAGAAATGACAGCTGACATTTGGCAACTACTGGAGTGTCTGTCAAACACCACTGACTGTGCCACTGCTAGAACAGCTACTAGGATGTTGTACATATCCATATGTTACATGTGCATATAACTATGATAACATTTTGTCTTGTAAATATAAGAGAACTATACAGAGCATGTGCAGAGTAAAGTACTGTTGCAGAAGTGTGTGTTGAAATGCATGTGATATAGTGAGCTCATCCTATTCAACTGTACAGTCTTATAAGCATGTGTGTGCCTGATATCTGTAGTCACTTACATAGAGTTGTGTTATTTTAGGCAAACCATTGTCAAGTCTGTTAACAATGATACTGTAACATAATAGATATGAATGTGGGACATCCTCCAGGTTAGCACTGTGATAGCAAAGCCTACTGTGCAATCAACTTACTTATCTATGTATGTAAATAAGTTGTGCATGTTCTACTTGTATATAATATCAGTTTCAGTGCATACAACATACATAAATGTTTACAGGTACTGGTTGATGCATTGCCATGACAATGATATGGGTAGTAGAATAGGCATGATTATCAGGTTGTAATCAGAGAAGTGTGTGACTATGTTATGACCCTCTGTCCATGCCTACCACAAACAGCTATCTGAACACCTACATACAGTGGATATCAAGAGTGTACACACCCCTGTTGAAATGCCAGGTTTGTGTACTATACAAAAATGAGACCACAGAAATTATTTTCAAAACATTTCCCACCTTGAATGTGACCCATAACCTGTACAATTCTAATGACAAGCAAACAAATCCGTTAGGCGAGAAAATATGAAACATAAAACACATACTATAAACTGGTTGCATACATGTGCACACATATAAACCACTACTTGGTTGATGCACCTCCTGTAGTACTCACAGCATTCTATTTTTGGTTACGCACATGCCATCAATTAACAAGACTCTGATTAACCCCAAATAATGTACAGCTGTCCTAGTAGGATATATCTGATATTTACCTAGTTGCATGCTACAGCAATAGGCATGTTTGGCAGATAGCTTACAAAGCATTGAAGGGATCCCATTGTGGAAATGTATCAGTCAGGAGAAGAGTAGAAAAAGTGTCCACAACATTGGATATACCATGTAATACAGAGCAGGCAGTCATCAGACAGTGGAGAAGATATGGGACAACAGTGACACTGCAAATACCTGGAGTCCATCCAAAATGGTTAACATGGCAAGATGACAACTGGACATGAAGGCTGCCAGGGGACCTACAGCAACACTGAATGAGTTGCAGGAATGCCTGCCAAGTACTGGGTGTACACCACATGTGACAACAATCTTCTGGATTCCCCATATGTCTGCCCTATGGGGTAGGGTTGCTAGATGGAAGCCTTTTCCTACACAGAAAAACATCCAGGGCTGGACAAACATTGCCAAACAGTACATCAAGTCTCCAAAAATCATGTTAGACAATGTGCCATGGTCAGATGACACCAAGGTTGAACCTGTAGCCCACAATTCCAAGAAGTATGTTTGGCCCAACAGAACACTTTGCATTACCAAAGGAACACCATCCCCCTGGTGAACCATAGTGGTGGCAGTATCATGCTGTGGAGTTGCTTTTCAAAAGCTGGAACTGGACCTCTACTCAAGATGGAGGGAATTATGAACAGTTGCAAATACCAGCCATTTTTGTCCCCAAACCTTCAGTCATCTGCTAGAAAGCTGAAGATGAATTTTATCTGTCAACATGACAATGACCCCCAAGCATACATCCAAATCAACAAAGGAATGGCTTCACCAGATGGAAATTACAGTTTGGGAATGTGCCAGCCAGTGGCCAGACCTACATCCAGTAGAAAATCTGTGGGTTGCTCTGAATAGGGCTGTGCTTAAGAGATGCCCTCACAAATTGACATATTTGTAGCACTGTTACAAGGAAGACTGGGCAACTATTACCAAGTAAAGATGTGCCATGATGATAGACTCCGACCTAAGATGACTGAATGCTGTCATTATCTCAACAGGTGCTTCCACAAAGTACTTGTTTAAGGGTGTGCACACTCATGCAACCAGCTTATTGTACTGATTTCAATTTTCATATGTTTTCCCACAACAGATTGTTATCTTTTCAATGAAATTGTACAGGCTATAGGTCACATTAAAGGTGGGAATTCCTTTGAAATGAGTTATCATGGTGTCAAGTTACAATAGCACAAAGACCAGACATTGTAACAGGGGTGTGTACACTTATATATCCACTGTAACTGTATGGACTCATCAATACCTAACATGTAAAACCCACCTCCACCAAGGTAGAGTAATCCCCTTTGGTGGACAGCAGCAATACACAAACCACATAATAGGTTGCTATATTGCTGTACAGGGCCACATAGGTGCAGACAACAACTTGGAAGTATGTCCATCTCTATCTGAACAAGCATGTAAGGTCACAGGTGGCTCCATGTAAGGCTAACTATGAGTACAAATCAGACATATCCACACCGCCAAGGCCAGTCACAAGGGTGTCTCCACATATGTTGTCAGTCTCAGAGGCAACAACACAATTCACCCTGTACTGGGTTTAAATCACACCTCATACACACATGCCATGGCTATAGGCAACCTGCATCAGACAGGTTAGGTGTGAACATCACCCCCTTATCCCCCCATCCCTATAGGGAGATATGTACATCAACCACACCCCTCCCATCATCAGTGATGAGTAGGTACATATTGCCTACTGAAAGGCAACAACAGCAAGTCTTCATGGGGGCCTAATAACATCCCTGTCTGCATCCTACATGAACTTGAGCAAGTGCTCACAGTTCCATCACACACCGTAGTCAAACAGAGCCTGGGCAACATCCACACCGCATCCACATGGAAGATGGCCACTGTCATCCCTCTACACAGAAATGAATGGGGAATAGAGATTTATGCAATTAACTGTCCATCATTGGGGGGGGGTATGACACATCAGGGCCAGGAGTGCAATGCAAGCTAATATTGTGTTGATAGATTACAGGTGTATGGTGTAGTTGTGAGTGCTGGCAACAAATATCTGCTGTCGATGTACAATTTCTGACCATACTGTTGACAATTGTATGAGGTGATATGATGTGTTTCACTGTTTATGTCTTCCAGGCAGGATGCAACTTGCCAGAAATCCACCCTAGAATGCAGCAGAAACATCTGCGATAATTGATGTTATTGTCAACCATTATGATGTCATGTTTGGCCGTAATCAGGAACATCTGCAGGAGCTGACCTCCCTGTGGAATGACCTAGTCCACAGGGTAAATGATGTCGGCCTGCACACAAGAACCTATGAGCAGGTCCGGCATCATGCTACTGACCTCATATGTACTGACAGACGAAGGGCTGCTGCCATAGCCAGAGAAGCAGCAGCCACAGGTGGGGGCCCACTCATGCAGGTCCCACTGACACCCAGACAACAGCTCCTCACCAACCTTGGGGCACCCACCACAAGAACACAACATCTTGCTGAATCCAGCATCATGGATGTGGGTGCCCACATACAATGGACAAGGAGCATGCAGGTAAGGCCCTAGTGCACATTACTGGAGTATGTTAGCATACATACTTGTATCTGTAGAGTATCTACATGCATATGTCAGATAAGATAGTAGTTGTGGATGGGATTTGGAAATGCACATCAGTGCACATCTATGGTGATGGGCAGCATATTTCGTAGTATTGGGGGTTGCACTATTAATATGCAGAAATGCTGCTTCCCCCTATACCAAGGCCACATGTTGACAGTATCTCTCTCCCACACCTATTTAGCTCCCTCTGGTCTGCTGGGACAGCAGCCTGTAGCTGGTGAGTATGTAATTGTTTTGCTGTGCTTTGCCAATACACACCTAGCCTTATTGCTTGATGTCCATGTCCACTTGTGGTGGTGTTAATTGCAGTGCATCACAGTGGTCACCATGGGGGACTATCTAAAGGGTAATGTAATATTCCTGCAGCATACCCCACAACCTGTCAGTGCAAGACATCTGGACAGAGACCAACAAACTGGGGGGGACAAATGGGCTACAGTAGGGACATTTATGAAACATTAATCCTATATAGTGGATACCACAGTGTACACACCCCTGTCAAGATGCCAAGTATTTCTGATATATACAATGAGAGACCACAGTATTACATTCCACATCTTTTCCAACCTATAATGTGACTATAACATGAACAATTAACTTGTAAAACCAAACAATATGTTAGGCCACCAAATATGGGGCATACAAACCTTACAATACACTGGATGCATATGTGTGCACACCCTCCAAATAACATATTGTGGGAGCAGCTTATGATGTACTGACAGCATTCACTCTGCTTGAGTACACACCTGCCATCAAGTACGGGGACTCAATGTAGCAATGAACAATCCACCACTGTCAGAGTGGTGTATTCATGACATTTGTTCAGTTGCCTATACCAGAAGCTCTCATGGCTTGCACACATCTTACAAAGTATCATAGGGATCTCATATTTGAAAGGTATCAGTCAGGAGTAGGGTACAATAAAATTACCACAGCATTGCATATACCATGGAACACAGTGGAGACAGTCATCAAAAGGTGGATTAAATATGGGACAACAGTGCTGTCAAAAAGAACCACATGTCCTTCCAAAATAGATGACAAGACATGTTGAGAACTGGTCAGTGAGGGTGCCAGGAGAGATGCAGCAACACTGAGGTACTTGCAGGACTCTCTGGCAAGTACTGTTTGTGTAGTACATGTGGCAACAATCCCCTGGATTACGTATAAGTCTGGCCTGTGGGGTAGGGTCAGTAGATAGAAGCATTTCCCCACACCAAACACTATGCAGAACTGTGTACAGGTAGCAAAACAACATCAAGTCTCCTAAAGGCATGTGTTGAAATGTGTAATGGTGTAATGAGACCAAGGTTCAAATGTACAGCCACTATCCCTAAAGCTACATGTGGTGCACAAGCAACACCTCACTTCACCTGAAGACCACCATCCGCATGTTGAAGCTCACTGGTGGCAGTGCCCTGCTTTGAGGTTACTGTTCATTACCTGGAACTAGGCCTGTAGGCACAGTTGAGGGAATTATGAACAGTTCAAATAACACTCACATGTGGGCCAAAGACATCAAGCATCTGCAAGATGGCTGAGGATGGAGAGGGGTTTCTGCTTCCAACATGACAATGACCTTAAGCATACATCCAAAGCTACCTAAGAATGGCTCCACCTGAATACAATCAAGGGTATGCAGTGGGCCAGACAAAGACCAGACTTAACACCAATAGTAAACCCCCAGTGTGACCTCCAATGTATGTGCACATCAGCTGCCCTTGCCAGCTGACAGAGCTGAGGGACCTTTGCAGGGAAGACTGTTCAAATAATGCCAAGTCAAGATCTGCCATGCTGATACTCCCCTTCCCAGGATGAGTGCCTGCTGTACTTCACTTAACAGGTGTTTCAAGAAAGCATTGGTTTAAGGTTATCCACACCTATGCAGCCAATGTATTGTACACATCTCACTCAGTATATTTCACAACTAACACATTTGTTTGTTTCTCGATTGGATTGCACAGGTCATGTGTCACATTTAAGGTGGGTAATGTTTTTGTTTTTGAATGAAGTATTGTGGTCTCATTTTATATGATACAAGAGCCTGCCATGTTAACAGGGGTGTGTACACTTATCATATCTATGTTAAGCTTAGAAGGTTGTTGGTGTAACAGGATTTGTTTGAATATACATTCACTGCTGGTGAGCAGGTCTGCAAATCAAATGTATATCAGTAATTAGTGACATCAATCCTCATATGATCCCAGTTATGTGTCAGACAAACACATAGGGGATGTGAGGAATAGAGCAAACATATGTGCCAGACATCTACACATTCTTCACTGATTTGTACAGTTGTGAGGTATGGTCTACAGTAGTTGCTACTGTGCTATACAGGTGAACAGCAATAATGTGTACATGGGTGCAGTGTGTGCTAGGGGAATAGACATCGCCTACTAGCAGTACTCATGCATCCCAGAGATGTGTATTGTTAGTAACAAGGATTAAGAATGGCTGCAATGCATGATGATGAGGGCTGTGTGTCATGCATGTCACCTTTTGGGTAATGTGAGGTCTGTGTAATAGCTTTGTGCCACCTCACCTGTAAGTGTCTGTGTGCATGTCTGTGTGTGTGGCAGCCAACCATAATGTACAGGTATTAATTTACATTTATTGTTTTCCCCTCACAGGTGGCAGTGGGGGTCGGGGACCCTCCTGCTTGGGAACTGATGTCAGTGTCTCCGCAGACTGACAATGATGATAGCCATAGTGAGGCACAGGTGGGGTTGATAGGGGATGAATCTGTGCCATTGATTAGCATCCCACTGTTGTCCACCCCAAACACACAGAGTCACAATGCCCGCACATACCCCATCACCAGTGGCCATAGATAATGGACAGTTGTCGGCTGGTGGCATGGAACAAGCAAGTGTGTTGACTATGGCAAGTGTGTCTGTAGACACCAGCCATAGCCAGATAACAGGCGAGGTCCCACACAGGCCACAGCAGGTGTCAACAGATGCATGTTTCAGACCATCATGGAAGCACAGGCATGTAGTGGAACGTAACATAAGACAGCTTCTCAGGGTCATGAATGCCACTATTCTTGCTATGTGTGACAACCTCCATGATCGTGCTGATGCTCACCGATATTATGATGAGGTCATGGATAGACAGTTGGGTGAGATGGTAGGAATCTTAAACCGTGGAATGTCAATCCCTGAACATAGAATTCCTGTGACAAAGCAAGTGGTGGGAGTTGTCTGCCAGCCACGTGGACGTAGGACAGCAGCATGAACAGCTGAGGTTCCACGTGGCCATGCAGCTTCTCATTTCTGTAGTGCCAGTACCAGCAGTGCAACTGCAGGGGGGTTGCTGTCCATGCCGCAACGCAGTAGGCCATGGGCACATGGTCCTGGCCGGTCCCAACAGGGATGCAGATCCAGCAGACAGCAGTTACCATCAGGGAGTAGTACTGCATCTGGCTTTGTGCCTGGTCATGCCAGGGAGTCACCTGGCAGGCCCAGTTCCTGTGTCTGAACTGCAGACCCTGCCATGTACAGTCTACAGCTGTCCAACATACTCCTGTGTAGGGCAGCCACATGGCATGACTGTGTGCATCCATACACACACACACATTACCATCACAGCCAGGCCACCTCCAGACTTACACACAACACCTCTGCAAGACCCATTTAATGAACAATCCCCAAACACACACACATGATGTCAACCAAATGGCCCAGCCTAGGCCTCTGCCAAACCCACACCACACCCTGTGCATCTGATGATAACTGCCACATCCCTGTCATCCATACCATTGATGCAGGGACATGTTAATATGAGTGTGATGCACACAGTAAATTTAGTACAGTTTAGCAATGTAATGCTGTGTAAAGTGTTGTCAGCCAGCATGTTTAATGGTTACACATCAGAGTGTGTAGCTTTCCAGCCATGATGCATTATTATTAACACTGACAGAATGTGGTCTCCATAATGTATACTGTTTGTCTTCTAGGTGTCTGTGTGTCAGCAGGATGTGGCCCTGAAGATATTATCTACAAGGAATATGGCAGTGTGGTAACATATTGAGTGTGTCATATCTAGGGTACAGCTGCACACAATTAACAGGTCTGTATAACAGTTTTTGCATGTGCCATGTAGCTTATAGGGGTGAGGGGTGTGTACAGGTAAGTGTATGGTGGCTGACATCAGCAGCTCTTGTACAGTGGACAATGGTAGGTGTAGAGGGTGGAACACACCTCAGATTTGTAAATCTCACACACCCAGAAGGTATTGTGTTGATCCAACACACACAGAATACTGTTCACACAGACACACACACACACACACACACACACACACACACACACACACACACACACACACACACACACACACACACACACACACACACTATCACAATTGCCAGTGTTGGGTTTGAAATGCCTACCCATCTAGTTAGTGGTAGTACAGTATTATGCAGTTATCACAGGTGGCACAGAGCTCATAGTGTGTTGTGTTTCCAAAGTACATAAGTCCTTGTAAGGTATGGCAATGGGTGGTGTAGTGGGTGTGACAAATCTCATACTACTGCCATGCACACGTGTACACACTCCCAAACACTGCAATACACAACAATGCACACATATAAGTATGCCAGTACTGTGATTAACAGCCCTGCCTCTCTAGTTGCTAATTCCATACTGTTACATAGCTGTTGCACACAGCACAGGGCTTATAGGTCTGCAGAGTGTGTACAGATACCTCTACAGTTAATGTAAAAAGTGGCCCTTGTACAGTGGAATGTAGGATGTGTGCTGTGAGCATGATGGCCTACAACTGTAATACTTGGCCATCCAATGGATATATTCCTCACTCAAACACACACTCAGGATACTGGTCTTACACACACACACACACACACACACACACACACACACACACACACACACACACACACACACACACACACACACACACACACACACACACACACACACACACACACACACACACACATTTTCTAGGACTGAGATTCATAGGATCATGTGTTCATAGGTGTGTATCAGGCTAATGGGCGTCGAGTCATGACAAGCCTAGCCCATGGGAGTAGCCTAGCATCACTCGACCTGACAGTTTTTCCCAGTGCGTCTATCGACCATTGCTACTTGAGTGATGGCTACGGTGACAGTTAAATTCCCCATCCACTCATCCAGATTTCTCTTGAAGAGGGCCAGTGAGGTGCTCTAACATTTATGCAACATATATTGATGCATTACATGACCACTCACTGTGTTAGGTACCTGTCTCCCAGCATGTTCCATTGATTGTATTAATGAGGTTGAGGTATTCATGACATGTGGTGCATACAGATCAGAGTTTCACTAGATATGGCATTCCTAACACAGCTAGCCACACATGGCATTGTCAGTCAAGCATGGATTGCCTGTAAGTAGCCAAGATGTGGCCAAGATTACTTGAAGGTATTGCACTCTGTCCATATAGGACAGTTGTTTGCAGGCTAGGGTCCTATTTGTGAGGTATGCTTGCAGCCTCCACAGTTGTTGCAGGTGTCTAGTGAGCTACATGGCAAATGGGCATTGTACCTGCTGGTTGGCCTCATGAGGAGAGAGTAGAGGGAGACATTGACCTCTTCCCTACTGGATGACACACCCTTACTTATGAGCTGTGCCACATAGAAGTTATTTTTGCCCACAGTAGCAGTGTGGTGGCCATAAGAGAAGTCACTGTCAGCCTGTGTTTCCAGGCCTCTTATAAGGACTTTTGTGTCCATTGGGCTACCAGCAATGTGTTAATTCATGGTAAACACATTGATTCCAAATGGGATTGTGATACATTTCTTTCCATTCAGCCTAAGGCCAGTGTTCTGACAACAGCTGGATGTTTCAGTGGAGCCTTTATGCAGGATGTCAACATGATATGGAGATGTACACATAGCACCCACCTTGCAATTGGCTGCCAGGGTCCTTTTGTGCTGTTCTGGATGTCAGAAGCATACATGACAAACATGAGGGGACCCATGTCCAGACCCTGTGGTACTCCACCCGTGACTGGTTGGCAGTCTGACATGAAGTCTGCTACCTTCACACTGTGGGCCCTATGCATGAGGCAGTTTGCATTCCACCAAGTGGCATACGGGTTGATGCCTAAATGGTTATGTTTGTCTATGATTCTTGAAGGGGGAATGTTATCACAGGATTAGAAGACCCGCCTATCTTTTTTTGCTTCCGTACTGTTACATAGTTATTTCACATGGCACACAGCTTATAGGGCTGCAGAGTGTCCACAACATGTACGTGCACACAGACACACACACACACACACACACACACACACACACACACACACACACACACACACCAGTATTAAGATTAGAACTCCTACCTATATATCTATGTCTATTATAGTGATACACAGTTATCAGATGCACCACGGAGCTTATACAATTTCACCTAGTCCAAAGATACTTCTAAGGTGAATGACATCAACAGGACTACTAAATTAGGGTGAGGGGAGGTGTAAAGGGTGGTACACAACTCAAAATGATATAACTCACACAGTATATGATTCTCACACAAACACACACAAACATTTGCCAGTACTGGGATTAGAACTCCTACCTATCTAGTTATTTCTACTATTGTGTTACGTAGTTACCACATGCATTACAGAGCTTACTAGACTAACAGTTGGACAAAGGTGCTGATAACTGCACAACTGAAGTAATGTATTACAGGTGGCAGAAAGTTTGCCTTCAGTTTTTCCCTTACATCTTGCTAGCTATTTCTGTCTTGTACTTCAAATAGCACAATAGCTTTGCACTTCCACATGTTATTGTATCAATAAGTGTAGCACACCTGGGAGCTATCAGCAGTACTCGTTTCTCACAGAATTAAAGACAGTACTTAGTAGTTATGACCACCCCTCCTGGCATGATTGAAGTGCAGTTTTCTGTGCTTTCACCCATTAACCTGGTGCACTTGTACATTCTGAGGCACTGTTGCAACTCCCTCATGTACACAGACAACCCTCTCCTCTAAACTCCAAACATTCAGACCTGTGAAAGTTATCCTTAGATCACCAAATGTGGAAATATGCTCTCTCCAGTAAAGACTGCACTAGCTGGTCAAGATGATAAGGTCAACACCTGCACCACACCATGTAGAACACATACCTCAACACAACACCCACTATGACAGCCCTGACATACACTGAAAAAACATATGACAGTAAGGCACTGCAAACAGCCTATCCTGATCTGGCCAAGGCTTTTGATACCATTCTTCAGTCAGGAATTATTGCTAAAACTAGGCATCTACCCCTATATCAGTGGATGGGTTGCAAATTGGTTCACAAAACACACAGTGTGACACTGGCAAAATCCAAGTCAGACTGGCAAGCAGTCACAAGTGGAGTCCCACAGGAATCAGTACTGGGTAGTGTCTTGTCCAGCATCTACTTCTCAGGAGTCCAGCCTAATACAAAGGAACTCTGGCTGACCAGGTTCACAGAGGACTGCAAGCTGAGAGCCCTCATTAACTCCACATGTGATGCAGACATCCTACGGAAAGGCCTCACTGAGACCAATGTATGGTGTGGAAACCATGGCCAGAAGCTTAACACCACAAAATGCATCATAATCCCCTTTGGTAAAACACTCAGTTCCCAGTAAGTACCACATCAATGGCAGCCCAATGAGCACTGTAGGTATTATAAGAGATCTGGGGACACAGGTTAACAGCAACTTATCCTTCAACCACCACATTGCCACTGTGGTCAGGAAGTCCTTCTAAGTGGCACATTGCATTGCCAAGAGTTTTGCATCCAGGAAGACAGAGG
Organism: Protopterus annectens; assembly: GCF_019279795.1. Classification (NCBI taxonomy): domain Eukaryota; kingdom Metazoa; phylum Chordata; order Ceratodontiformes; family Protopteridae; genus Protopterus; species Protopterus annectens. The sequence continues at coordinate 978,620,848 of NC_056725.1, read as the reverse complement.
TAATGTTCACTGTTTACTGTTACCTCATTAGACCACTCATCAGATACTCTGGCCCATTTGTCATGTACGTCAGTAGACACCTGCAACAGCTGGAGAGGCCACAGAAGCACCTCACAAAGAGGTTCCTAGGCATTAAACACACATCCAGCATAGACATACTCAGAAGACTCCAGCTATTCTCTGTGTCATATCACCTAGTTAGAGGCTATCTGTGCTTGACTTACAAAGCCATGTCTGACCCAGCTGTTTTAGACATGCTACATATAAAGACATCCCAATCCCTCCACAACACACACTGCAGAGACTTCTACCTCATTAGCACAATCGCCACAACATGCTGGTGGGACAGGTCCCTCAGCAAGAGACTGCACATGCCCTGGAATACACTTCCCATACATGTCATGCAGAGCACCTAGCTGACTGTGTTTCAGAGAAATCTTGATGAGTGGATGCGTAATAGACAGTTTACCTGCAAGATCACTGTAGTGGCTCTACTTGATAAAGGCACTGGGAAGTAAAATCAGGTGCCACAATGGCAGGGTCCTTCTATGAGCTAGGCTTGTAATGGCTCCTGGGCCATTAGCCTACTACACACTTATGAAACTATAAGGGGAATTACATCAGCAGGACTGTTAAAGTAGGGCAGTGGGTGTTAAAGCTATCAAAATACTTTGCCTTTCAAACAGACACACTTTGACACACACTTATACTTGCCAGATGTGAGAGTAGAACCCCTACATAACTAATTATTTGTACCATAGTATTACACAGTTATCGCATGCACCACAAAGTGTATGGGGCTGAGGATTGACGAAAGGGACTTCTAAGGTGACTGATATCTGCGGGACTGCTAAAGTGGGAATGGGGAAGTATACTGGGTTGGAATGGACCCAAAAGTTTTAAATTTAAAACACACACACACACACACACTTTGACATCTGCCAGGACTGAGATTAGAACTCCTACCTAACTAGTTATTTGTACTACAGGGTTATGCAGTTATCACATGTGCCACAGAGCTTAGGGGGTTGAGGTTTGATGAAAGGGAGTTCTATGGTGACAGACATCTTCAGGACTGCTAATGTAGGGCAATGGGAAGTGCACTGGGTGAGGAAGGCCTGTTCATTCCTAGATCCTACTGACATTTCTCTAAGTGTAAGAGCATGCTCAGTGTGACCTTTTATATTACACGTGGGACTCCATTCCAAGAATTGTTGTACTCCAGTCCAGTTTGTTTTGTGCTACGGCCATGCCTTTTGATCTATTGGTGCAGGATATCTGGAGACAGCATATCAAAATGGGTGAATAATGGACCATACAGTGATTGTGACTGTTTCTCTCAGTAATGTATGAGTTGCTTAGGATTACAGGGCTTGTTTTAGCAGACATTTGACATATATGCTGTTTGACACTGTCGTGTATTGTTTCATCACCTCGTGCCATACCTTCTCAGATCATCACAGTGATTTACCAGGGGAATAAATGGTGGATGATGCACACACCAAAATTATGAGCCAAATGCTATGCATTCGTGCACAATCTGGCCTGTTGAGAGGTGTGCCTACAAGCAATTGACTGCTGGAGCTGTGGAAACAGTTCGGCACCTTAGTGATATATTACAATGGTGGAATCTCTGTGCATTTCTGTTCTGGCCTGGTCTGATTTCCAGTCCACAGTTGGGTAATATAAGTCAGACAGGATCAGGGTGACAGGCAGACACCAGATAGATTTATAGGGGATAAGATATGGGGGGGGGTCCTAGGTCAGATATATTTGCCTATAGCTACCAGTGCTTTGCATAGGGGTCTGCTCAAAGGTGGACTGCACTTGGAGGGTCTTGTGTGTGTCAGACTGTTTGACCTCGAGGTGTGTGTTTGTCTGACATATATGTATGGCCCACCTCATTTTGCTTGGCTGGCCACATTTTGGGGTCAGGATGTTGCATAGGATGAGTGATCAGGGAAGGAGGTGTTACTCCCAATGGCTGTGGGCCAGTGTTCTGTGGGTTCAGACATGTCATCATCTTCCAGGGTTAGGACTGCCTGCATTGAGTGCATTTCCATGTTTAGAGTCCTAGCCCTGCCTGTCAACTGTACAAAGTACCACATAATGTCCACATTCATGACTCATATATCTTGTTGGTTATGCAAACGAGTGTGGTTTTCAAGGAAAAGTGCTTTGGAAGTCACTCAGGGTTGAAGTCAGATATTACTGACATTTAACATCGCAGTTTCTGACTTCATACCCATCAGACATTCCATGCTACTACAATCATTCCTTCAACTTTATTATATTATTATAGCAGTAGCCTTCTCTTTAGACCTTTCTCACCCCATTATTCATAGCTTTGGCTAGAATTCTGGCTCTCTGACATTGGCAGGTTTTTTCCTAGCAGTTGGCAGCATGGCCTTTCTTTGCCTTTTTTAGACTGTGTTATGTTGGTATTATGGACCCCATGACACTCACTAACAAGGCACTGTGGGTGAGGCATTGGCATTTCCCACAGGCCTGTAGGCCAGGTGTGACAGATGCAGGCCATCTGTTGCAAGGCAGTGCATTCTGATATGTCCCCAGGCTGCCAGCAGTGGACAACCCTGAAATGACACCAGTTAGTTGACTGTGGGTGTTACTGATAATTGCTTTCTGTTTGTGTTGAGCCATCACTCTAGTGGACGGCTGGATGCTGCTTAAGGCTAGGCACATGTTACTGCATTTCTATGGGACTATGGGGTGGGTGACACATCTGTACTTGATATACATTTGAAGAGACTGTGCTGATATTTGCTTAATGTTTTGGTCCCATTTAGCATAGTGGTGTGCCCTATCTTTCAGACTACAGGCATAACAGTATCAACCACAGGTCAGATTGTTCTGGCATAGACATTTGTAGCTTCAGACTTCTTACCTTTCAAAGCCATACTGCCACTGCCAGACCTGCTGTGATATCACTGTGTAAAAGTCTGTGGGTGAGGATTTCATAGATGTCGCCATGTGGAGGCCTTTGTCTGGCATTTCTGTATGGTTTTCTATAGGTGATATGCTGGGTGAGGCTGGGGTTGGGTATGGGAGCCCCACTTTGACATCCATGCATCTGACCTATGACCTCCCCAGTTATTTGGCTCACCACATATACTGCTGTGGTGTTTGTCAACTAGGGTGGTACAGCATAGTGTGGGTAGGCCAGTACTGGGAATACACTTCCTGCTGTACCACAGAGCTGTCAGTTGTCTGCTGCTATCCCAGTAAGCCACTCCATTCTGTTGCATGCTTGAATCAATACCATAAATATGCTATCAGCACATTCCACTCCATTCATTTTGTTAAGGAAACTGACATATTTTGTGCCGGAGGCTGTTGTGAGGGTAGTGCTTGAGGGCTGACTATGTCGGATGCACACAGTACACTGCATATACATGGTAGGGTATAGGTGGTATGTTGTTTGGCATCCATTTTACAGTGTGTGTGAGTCAGAGAGAGAGTTCAGACCCTTGGGTCCTACAGTATCAGTGTATGTGCTATGCATTGCCTTTTTGCCAAGGACACTGCATACTGGGCATGCCTTCATTTGCCTACAGGGGCACACTCAGGATGTTCCTCCTCCAAGTCCCTCTGTGCCTGTGGAGACCTTGGTAATGGTGAGGGGCTGTGTGGGCCTTCCCCATTTTGTTCCTGCTGCAGCTATTTCCACAGGATCATATTGTGTAGCATGGCACATACTAGGAACATGTGTGCACATGTGGCTGGAGAGTACTGCAAAGCTCCACCGGATATGTCAAGGCAGCAGAACCGTGACTTGAGCATCCCAAACACATGCTCTATAATGATCCTGAGTTGTGTGTGTACCTCATTATGGCATTCTTGTGTGGGTGTGTGTGCATTTCTGATGGGTGTCATCATCTATGGCTCCAGTGCGTAGCCAGCATCACCCACCAGATGGCCATATGGGATATCCCCACTGGCAAATGCCCAGTACAGCTGTCATGAATGCCATATGTGGGAGTCGTGATAGCTTCCAGGGCTGCCAGCACACATATTCATGATAATGCCCTGGGCATCACATATGACCTGGCAGTTTATGGAGTGGAACTCCTTGCGGTTTAGGTAGACCCCACCCTGGTCACCAGGTGGTGCTTTGATGTGGATATGCATAGAGTCTATGGCACCTAGTACCTCCGGGTATTCTGCTACATGGTGGAAGAGATGCATATTGCTGGTCCTCTCCTCATGGGTGCTGGGGAAGTAAATGTGCTCAGCGGCAAGCATTTGCATGGCATCCAGGAATTGGTGGAGTATCCTGGACACAGATGCCTGTGAGACCCCCATGGTATCCCAGTTGGTCTTTGGAAAGTACCTGTAGCTAGTATTCTTACGTCTACACATACCTTGGTATCCACTGGGATGGGTTCCCCTCTGTTGGTTCTAGCTCTGAGTTGAGGCCGGCACAGCTCATTGATTTGCTGAAGTATGTCTCTGTCCATCCTGTAGTGCTTTACTATCTCTAGATCATGTAGCCCCTGGTAAGTTACCCTGGGTCTGAACACTCTTCTCCTCCCTGGTCTGAGCTGGTTGCCAGCATTATCCTCCTCTCCTCCTCACCACCCTCTGTCTCTAGTACATACTGATAGATCAGAGCAACAGCAGCCCCTAACATGTTTTGCTAGTTTTGTCAGTTTAAAATTCCCCTGAATCTGTACAACAGTGGTGTAGAGTTTGTGAGAAAAAACAGACTGAAAGGTGTTTGCATAGCTTGCAGTAGTGTGCTGGGCTGCTGCCTGCATAATTGATTCTGATACATTCCACCTGACAGCTATGGTTGTTCTCCTTGAGTGCCTTCCTTCTGCAGTTTCCCCTTCCCATTTCCTCCCCATTTAAGCAGTGATGTTCCCCGCGCATTCCCGGTGCTGAAATGTAAACAGTTCTGCTATCCCCTTTTTTTCTTTCTTTTTTTTTTTTTTGTTTTAGGCCTGGTCACACAGTACACACCCATTTAGCTAAATGAAACACTTTTAAGCAGAACTGGACCTCCCTGGATGCAAACACGCTCTGCATTTCATGGAATAAGAAAATACATCCTCTGACACATCCCTTTCCTTAGCTGTGCTTAGCAAAGGGCAAACACAGGCCACTGAGCTCCAATGTGCTTACAGCAAGCATGACGCACTCCCTTTTCATGTTACCTGCTCATCCTGTCTACACCATGGTGTTAGAGCACCTACACGGTTATTTGCAGTCTGACACTTAGAAGAAATTTGTGATCCCCTCATTTGCATGCACCACTCTCTTAATCCTGAGTTACTACACTAACACTGAAACTTTCCCCTTAGCAACCACTATCCCCGGTATTGTTTTCATTCTGCATGCCATTATATATATATATATATATATATATATATATATATATATATATATATATTTATTTTATTTTTATTTATTTTTTTATTTAACATTTGTTGACCGGGAATGTCCGACTAGGTTCCACAGAGCCTGTTTTCAGCGGAGGCCCGGGGAGAAACGCTCCAGAGAAAACATGGCAAAATGCACATTTCTCTCAAAATTGATTTTTCCTTCTTTTTTTTTTTTTTTTTTTTTTTCTGCACGATCCCATTTGCATGCTGCTGCTCTTTGCTTAAATGGCCGAGATCGGCCAAAAAAAAAAAAACTTTTATTTTAGAAAATGTAAACTACTTTTCATGCCAATGGCCATATATTTAGCCATGGGCATGCCTAATGAATGGCATACATGCTTTATTTGAGGCTGTCATGCCCAATTTTATTTGCAGAAATGTATTCAGCTAGTAACTGAATACATTTTAGCAGGTTACACGATGCCTGCACGGACACCTGCCTGCTTGCTGAATCACTAATTCACCACATTTGCAAGGTTTTCACCAGCAAATGAGGAAATTAGCATAAGGCAATGGTGTCCATGCAGGAATAGTGTAGAAGTGCTTGTGCATGTCCCGGGAGCCCTTTGCTGAATTGTTTTGTGGACATATTGCATGCAGCAGCTCCTGTACTATTCCTGCACATCGTGCCAGTCTTAATGAATCCCAGGGAAACAGAGAGTCAAAAGAAGAAGAGTGAATAGGGAAACTCACCATGCTTTGTTTAAACATTTTTCTTCTCAGGAGGCAAGCCTCCTGTAATCCTCATACCCCTACTATTTATATAGACTAATTCCTAAATTGCTGCAGCTCAGAGTAAGGAGAATATTCCAAGATACCGCAACTTGACTTAACATGCATAGTTTGTTTTTTCACTTTGAGTCTCACTTGCATTCCTGAGAATTTTAAACAGGCCTCTTGTCTACTTTGTTTAGTTGAATCTCATTTCACTGAATCACATTTCACTGAACTCCAGTTAGTTTATATGGCACTGTGTAGAGTACTGTAAGGCAAGTAAAAGGTATATGCCCTTTTCCCCACTGTAGTGCTATCCTGGAGTTAGTATATATAGTTAGGGGGGTTTGGGGGTGTAGCCCCCCACTTAGTTTGGGTACATATTGTCTTCTGGAGAGAGTTAGTCATTGGTGTTGCAACTATGCATGTCTGTTGTTTAAAATGTATTGTTTTGAAGTTTTTGATAAAATACAATATAAAATAAAGTAAGTGAGGGACTACACCATCCACACCCCCCAACTATATATACTAACTCCAGAATCATACTACAGTGGGGAAAAAGGCAAATACCTTTTACTTGCCTTACAGTACTCTACATAGTGCCATATATACTAACTGCAGTTCAATCAAATGAGATTCAGTGAAACAAATTTTCAGTAATTTGTGTTTTCAGAGATGTGGTTGGCGTGAAATGAAATTCAGTGAAATGAGATTCAATGAAACATGGTAGACCTATATAAATATCTACCTATATATAAAACAGACCCCCGGATTTACTAAATTTCTGTGCAGAACTAGCTAAGTCCTGCATGGAAGCGCCCATTTATGAGCAGGACAGCAGCGTGCCATGCTTATTATTAAGGCACGCTGCCTGAGCTCCTAGGCTTACACTGAGCATGTACGAGTGCAGGGGGCATGTCTGAAAGCAGAGCTCTCAGAATAAATACACCCCTGCAGTGTAGAACAGCAGAAAGTGGTAATAAATGAGTAAGACCACTCATAGGTGTCCACATATCCCCACCAACAGTCCCCCATGTGTACAACAGCAAAAGTACATCAAAATTAAATGAAGAAACCCTTTTATTAATTTTTTTTTTTAAATCCGAGTACAGCTAACCGTAGGTGCGTGGGTATACCCATTGCTTAGCTACGGTTAAAGCAGCTTAAAAGGATGAAGAGGATAACAAGGAAGATATATGCAGACGAAGCAGCACAGCAATAGTGTAGTGGGCAGAGCATTCGCCTAATGAGCAGGCATTCCCGGTTCAAGTCCCACTGCAGTGCAGTCTATTTTACATGGCAAAGCATGTTATAACCAATATTTTTCTTGCAAAACCCACTAAATAACATATATTTATGAACTGGAGTACTGCAGGAAATGCACATGTGAAGTGTCAGTGTCATAATGAATAAGGCACTAGTAAGCAGGTTTAAGCACAAATAAGCAGTAGTAAGCATATGTAAGCACTAGTAAGCATGTTTAAGTGCGCTTGAGTGGGGGAAAGCAATGCCTACACTGGTTAAGCAATTCAGAAGCTGAGTATAAGAAACTGTAACCAGAAGTTAGTAGTGTTTACCTTCATGCAAACAAGCGCAAACCCGCTTACAACTGCTTTAAAGTGTCTTAATCAGTATGTATCCAACGGCCCATGTTCTGCCCAGCAACAAAATAAACAGCCTCGGCAAGGCTTGAACCCAAGACTTGATATACTACAGTCACAGTAGCTAACCACTAAGCCATCATAGCAGTACATCAAATTGAGGTTTCAACAAACAAATACTCACCATAGGAAAATCAAACTGAACATGTGAAAGGAATCTATGTACAGTGTGATGTTGTATAACCTGCTACATAACATAAATATGTGAACTGGAGTACTGCAGTAAGACCAGATGTGAGGTGTTAGTGTAATAAAGTGTTGAAGTCCCCAGGACCCCATACAGTGCACGTACACATGAATCACGGATACCAGACACAGATATAACATGTAACAAATAATAAATCAATGCCAAAAGGAAATGATAATGCTAATTAAATATTAAGCAATGCTAAGCATTGCACAGCTCAGCTTACTTGGTGTAAGCAATGTGTAGGCTGGCTAACTCAATGTGCCCAGTGGTATACCCCTTTAAGCAATGCCAACATTAGGTAAGCAGGTGTGCCCATAGCTTAGCCTTTTCAAAACCATCTAATCATGGGAGAGTGTGGGAAATTGGGTGTATTTAAACCCCACAGGTGTGAAAGCTTCCCATAACTGGTTGCAGCTCCCTACTGTAGGCAAAATGGCTAGAGTTGGGGAAGGCACTCAATTTAGAGCACAGCGCTAGGGCACCCAGGGGTCCAGATTCATGGTATGGCTCCTGGTAAAGCACCATGAGCAGAGACTACTGCAGGGCCAGTACCAGGGCTCTCAGTATAAAGTGGAGGTCTGGGACAGTCTCGCCCATGACCTCACCAGTGCCACTGGTATTCCCCGGACTGGTGAGCAGGTCAGGCATCACCATGCTGACCTGAAGCTGCATAGGTGAGATCTCTTGGAGCAGTAGATCCAGGAATCAAGGCAGATGGCCAATGCCCCAGCACTGATTAAGTACCCATTCTACTACGTAGATAATGATTGCCTAGCTTGTGTATACTATGGATAGCTAATGGCTAAATATCACTGTATTTCTCTGACAGCTGCAGATGATTGGGCTGTGAACCAGCAAGCTCAAGCTGCTAGGCTGCAAAGGCTGCATCGTGAGGCAGGTTAGTAATAATCTTGCATGTACTGTCATAACAAATAAATATAACACTTCTAGAAAGTGTTGTACCAGTATAAAAATGTATTGTGTATGGGATGTACTGAATAAACTAGACAATATGGCAGGAAGACTGTCATATAGGTTGTATGGAAATAAAGGTGTAATATCTTGTGAATAAAAGTATAACTCCTGGAGTGCTTGTGTGCATTCTGCTTTCATATGTTGTTGGAGTGTTGCATTCTATAAATAGTACTGTTGTATTAAGCAGTGCTACCCGCACTGTTGAAAGCAAATAAAATGTGTATGAAGTTCAGTAAACAATGTTGGAAGTCCCAAGAGGTCAGTCATATTGTACAACTGAGGGAGACTTAGACGGAAAACATTGAAACGCTTCACACCAATTCCCTGACAGCACAGTGTACTGTGATGTCAGCAGTAATATTGTTACCACACACAGCAGGGGTTTGAATCCCAGGAGTGGTAGTAAGTTGTATGCATAATCATACCCCACAACTGTACAGAGTCTGTGAGAATGTTCAGATAGAAAGCTGTATGCATAATTAGACCCAACAACTGTACAAAATTTGCTATAATGTTCATATAGTAAGCTGTAAGTATAATCATAACCATCAACTGTACAGACTGTGGCAGAATGTTCAGGTAGTATGTTGTATGCATAGTCATACCCCTCAACTGTTCTGATCTGTCCAGCATGTGCAGATAAATGGCCCAAATCTTCTGCCCGGTAACCTGTTCCCCTGACAAATCAGTGTGATGATCCAAGAAATGTAGGCAGCTTTTACTGACATATAACTGATAGACCTGAACATAGAGAATGTATATGAAAACACACCTGTCATTGTAGCATCTCACCAAAAATGTATGACAGCTATTCTCAAAATATGTCACATTAACACCTGCATCCTGTCAAGCCTTGACCAGAGTGTGTGCAATAACAGATTGTTAGGCATGTGTATAACATCAACATGGAATCTGGGAGTATGTGTAGAATTTGTCAGGTAGTGTTAACAAAGATTTTCTCCACAGCTATAAAAGGTAAGAGGTATAGACTGTAGGTACAACACAGTTCACTTATATACTTGTCTACAAGCATGGAACCTGGGAGTATGTTTAGAAATTGTCAGGTAGTGTTAGCAGTGATTTTCTCAACAGCTATACCAGGTAAGGGGTGTAGACTATACGCAAGACACAGTCCACGTAGATACTAATCTACAAACATACCATTGTACAAAGTAAGGACATTGGGTAGTGTAATAATACTTGTAAGGGACAGATCACTGCAGTGACTAAGAAAGTTGTGAAAACTACAGGGGTATATTAGTTGCTAATTGAACTCTCTAGAACCCCCACCATATGTGCTACAATAACCTAATTACACACCTCAGTGGGTACGTGTACACTCCAAACTTTTGTTGGGACATATGTCCTATTGGTGTATAAATATTCACATTTTGGTCTATGCATGTGCCATGTTAAAATATTACCATATTGGTGGCCTGTTGCCATCAATGAAACCTGCATGCTGTTGTAATGGCCACTGTTGTCCCATATATGCTTGTGTTCTGCTCACTCTGCAACTGTTGTAAATCTGGTGTCTTGGGTTAATAGGAATACCTATGCATGCTGTTATAACTAATCCTGAATGCTGTTGACTATTACTAACTGATATCTTCCTTAAAACTGCAGCACCATAGCTCGTATGGGAAAACCGGTCCCAGCGGACCCACCTGTACCACCTCAGCTGGCCATGGCACTGGGCACCAGCACATCTGGGGCCCAGCCTAGGACCTCCTCCTCTGGTGGCCCTGCACCACCTTCAGGTGGAACCATTGCAGGGGATGAGGCTCGGCCTGGGAACAGGGGCAGAGAGGTACCTGTCACCCACCGTCAGGTCCAGGCCATGGAGCATAGCAAGCTCGACAAGGAGATTTGAGACAAGCTACACCAGCTTGAGTGCCGCATAGTGCAATTAAAGGGTGAGCCTGCCCCTCCTACCCAACCCCCAGTACAGCCACCTTTTGGGCCGTGAAGGTACAGTGGTGACTTCCCATGGGTGGGGACCTCAGTCCCACTGTTTCCATTTGGGGGCTCATGGCCTTGCAACTTCCAAACACCCCCCCCGTCCACGGTGTTTACCCCCAACATGTGTCATATACAGCCCCTCTATGCATCTTGTTTATCTTGTCTATTAACCTACCCAACCTACCTCCCCAAATATACCTACTACCCCTCCCCAACATCCCACTCTCACCTGAAAAAAAAAGGGCAATCTGCCTCCCCCCCAAAAAATAATCTCGCCCTATACATAGCTGTCCATTTCACACACATGTCCACTGGATACATGTAATCTGATCTAATTGGCATCGCAACTTATTATTGTTGTCCTCACCCCCACCCAGGGGTTTGATTGTCCAAATCTACCTCCAAATTCAGTGTATATGCACAGCTGTTGCTGTAGGAGAAATGAGCAGCTATGGACCTTCCCTACACCCTTCCTGCACATCCCTGGCTATTTTTCCTACTGTCTTTCCCTCTTTGTGCCCCTTTTTTCACCACTTTCCTATCAACCCCGTTTTCTTTTCTTTTAAAGAAATTAGCATGGGGGTAAGCGGCAGTAAGCACTTTTAAGCAGCAGTAAGCAGGTTTAAGCCTATTTGTGTGGGGGTAAGCAATGCCTACACACATTAAACAATTTAGAAGCTGAGTGTAAGAAACTGTAACCGGAAGATAGCAGTGCTTACCTCTGCGCAAACATGCACAAACCCGTCTTACAACTGCTTTAAAGTGCCTTAATCACTCTGTATCCAACGGCCTGTGTTCTGCCTAGCAACAAAATAAACAACCTCTGCAAGGCTCAAACCCAGGACCATGCACACCAGGCACAAAGTGACTTATCACTGAGCCATGCCAGACATGCATAAACCTGATGTTTTCAGAAACATAACATCCAGCCCAGTCATGCAACAGTACAGAGAATGTATACCAACATCTAGATGTATGTGTGTAAATATATTAATATCTAAACAGATACAACATATCTATATATGTAAATATATATATATATATATATATATATATATATATATATATATATATTTAGAAACATATATATATATATATTTAGAAACATATATATATATATATATAAATATATATGAACATATGTACACGTAAATGCCTTCATCTACACATATATATGTCAACACCTATATGTCTACATATACACAGCAAGTTACATATATGTACGCAGATATATATCTCTGTAGGTATATACAGACATAATTATAAATATGTAAGCAAATATAAATACCTATATAGGTATATATGGCCATACATCTGTAGATAGCAATGGTAGATTAACAGAAACATATATGTCCACATGCACCATTAATGGGGTCTTGTATGAATTGGCATACCCCACCACAGCCAAACACGTCTGCCCTGCAATACACTACAAAGTGTTGCAGATGCCATAACCAGGGCCTGACACGACATGAGCACATGATGTTAACAGTACTACATCCCACCTGTATAATGTCAGGCTGGTATTCATAACATATCATGCAGTACAGTCTGGCTCACATAGGATATGTATATATATATATATATATATATATATATATATATATATATATATATATATATATATATATAAATATATATATATATATATATATATATATATATATATATATATATATATATATATATATATATATATATATATATATATATATATATATATATATATATATATATCTATATATATATATATATATATATATACATATATTTATAGATATACATGTGGCTACATATACACACGCAGAGATATGTGCAGTAAGATACTTATGTAGTAGGCGCACACAATATGGTACACCCACTATACCTACAGTTAACACCCTAACAACTGGACACTGGATGACCCACCCATACAAATGACATTCGTTGCCTGTAACATATACCCACAGAGACGTCATAGGATAAACACCATGCACAGGTTTGCAGAAATGGAATACCTTTATTTGTGTACTATTACAGAATTACATGCCATGTCATATAGCTGTTCAGACACTGACATCCATATCAACAGAGTAATGCAACTGTGAAACAGTTATACTAATACAGTAGTCTGGAAAGGTCCACAACTGTTGCTGTCCAGGCCAAGCCCTTCAAATCGTACATTAGTAAAGACAGACTAGGCCACAGGATAGAACACAATCAGCAGTAAGTGATGCAGGTGTATAATCCAGCAGCCTCTATCTACACTCTGTATACAATCGCTAGGTGGTAAAGACTTCAGTTGACCAAATGGGATGTAACTGTTACATAACAAGGCATAACTGACACAATCACAGGCACACTGGCAAACAGAACAGTCTGTATGGCAGGAGGCAGTAGGCCTGCAGTAACCTACTTTATGTAAGTAATGTCAAGATAGGTGACATGTATGGTACTGTACATCCAGATGCCTTAAGGCAGCTCACCCCTGATACCCCACTTGTCGTAACAGCCTAGGTTATGTATGGTGCATCCCCCCTAGACTCAATAATACAGGGCCATATACCACTGTTACATACACTGGCCTCTGGAGTACATATGGGCACACATGTATTGTGTAGGTAAATCCCACACATATATGGCCCCAGCCCCACCATATGTGTGGGGGATACAACAGCAGTGGACTGCTGGCAGGCATGGCAGCGTGGTATACATATATGTGCATCTGTATCTCTATCTGTATATATGTAGCTATATACTTCTCTGTATAGGTATATATCTGGATGTGTATATGTATATCTATATACATATACACACCCATCTACATATGTCATTATGTACATGTGTAAATATCTATATAGATATCTGGATAATCATATGTACATATATATTCACCATATGTCCTGAACATGGGGTGTAGCCCTACCTCAGTCCCTATAGTCCCACCTTCGTAGTGCAAGGGGATGTCAGGCATGTATAGCAGGTATATTAACAGACTATCGCTGCTGTAATAGGGATTGTCTTCACAGAAATGGTGTGTGTGGGAGGTCACATCTGCTTTTCACATGTGCGCCATTGGCTACTGACAGACATCCTAAGGACATCATAGTACAGTACTTCTGCAAGCACGTAATGCTCCTGGGGACTACAGCAGAGATATTGGCCAATAGATGTGGACATTCTGACACACTCTGTACAGTCCAGAGGTATACACAGAACCCCTTAGTGCAGAACATGAGGACCAAGCCCGACAATATGGATGTTAACATTCATGTAGATGGGTATAACACATAACGACTGATACACATTTGCCCCCATAGGTTATGCATTCACACACCTCTGTCTGTCCTGACACATAATAACTGCTGGTACAGAGGTGCCACGGCCACATACTACCCACTAGATATTGACATACATCTGTACAGCATCCCACCACTCTGTCTGACATACATGACTGTTAAGGAAGGCCCAGCAGCAGTACATCTGGAAAGTATCTGGACATGACACCTCACTGGGTAAGTTCACTAAGCTGCTAGGCATGTAAAAAAGCACTGTGCAGGCTACAGGCAGACTGGATCAACACTGGCCTACATCTCCTGTGGGGGAATGCACATATACCTGCATATATAGCAGGCTATACAGGCATGTCACAGTACAGGTTAAGATACACCTGTGTGAAAGTGCATAACCACAACCAGTGTGAACACTGCCACAGCCACATATGATAAGCTAGCATAATATTACAGTATATGAACTATCCATTCAACACCATTCTCATATGTGCCACTCACACACTAACCCTACATATACTGGGCCGCTATACAGTGTGGTCTGATGCTCATCTGTGGTATGGGATATGTGTGTGTATGGCCCTACAAATATGTAAGCCAATATGGTAACATACAGTGGAGCAGCATGTAACATCAGATAGGACGGGACCTAGGACGATGACATCTACCACAGTCTGTACACAGGCCAAGGTACATATTAACAATACACACACTGTCGACATTTACCATAAGTACACAGACCTCAGTACTGTACAAACAACCACAGAATGTCCAGGTCATGTCATCAAATATAACCCCTACTGTATATAACATGTGTAGCAGTCTGATATCTCACTGGCTTGTTATCAGATATGATGACACTAATGATGGTGTACAGCACATATGCACCTCTTAATGCATGACATATGTACAAAGGTTGACAGAGTTGTGGCTGGAAGAATATACACAGGGCCAATATTGACATTTTGCTGTGCTAACCGCATACATTTACTGTTCATAGGTTCATACTAGGCTATCTGCCCTAGGGCATTTATAAGCCTAGCCAGAGTGTGTTTGGCTTTCGCCACCCATTTTAAATTAATTTTGCTATGCCCTTTTTCGAAGTTAGTATAATGTGCCTCTGTCTAACAGTGACAC
This sequence comes from Protopterus annectens, assembly GCF_019279795.1. Taxonomy (NCBI): domain Eukaryota; kingdom Metazoa; phylum Chordata; order Ceratodontiformes; family Protopteridae; genus Protopterus; species Protopterus annectens. The sequence goes on along the minus strand of NC_056725.1, from coordinate 978,605,535 downwards.
AGAAGTGATACCCGGGGTATACCTACGATCTCCCATCCACTCATCAAGATTCCTCTTGAAGAGAGTCAATGAGGGAGTCTGCCTAACCTGAACTGGGATTTTATTCCAGAGTGAAGGGAGCCTCTGGGTTATGAATCTGTCCCTCCAGCATGTCCTATTTATTTCAGTGCTGAGGTTTAAGTCTCTTGAGCACGTAGCTCGATGGGATTTGGATTTTCTGAGGTGCAGCATGTCCATTAATTCTGGGTTGGACATGGCTTTATACTTCAGGCACAGATCACCTCTGAGCAGGCGTTATGCCACTGAGTAGAGCTGGAGTTTCTTTAACCGGGCAGCATATGGCATCTGTTTGAGCCCTTTGATCCTCTTGGTGAGGTACTTTTGGGGTCTTTCCATTTGCTGCAAGTGTCTGGTAAGGTACATCCCAAAAGGGGCATTGTACTCAATTATGGGCCTGATGAGGGATGAGTAAAGAGGCACAATGACCTTCCCTGATCTAGATGTGAATCTCTTCATGATTAGGTGGGCTATATAAAATGTTTTTCTAACCACTTTGGCCATGTGGTTGTCAAATGAGAGATTGCTATCAACTTGGGTCCCCAGGTCCCTAATTACTTCTTCCATACTTAATGGATTACCACCTATGTGGTAATTTGTGGGCACTTTGTTTTTGCCAAAGTGGATGACTATACACTTTTTGGCATTTAGCTTGAGGCCATGGCTCTGGCACCAGTTGTCTGTTTCTATGAGGCCCTTTTGGAGGATGCTTGTGTCGGCTGGAGAGTCGATTATGGCGCCCAGTTTGCAGTCATCCGCGAATGTGGTCAGCCGCAGTCCTTCCATGTTGGCCTGTACCTCAGAGAAATATATACTGAACAAGAGAGGTCCCAGGACTGAGCCTAGTGGGACGCCACTTGTAACTGGTTTGGAGTCTGACATGGCTCCAGCAATTCTAACCATGTGGGTTCTGTCCTTGAGCCAGTTTGCAACCAATCTAGTGACATAGGGGTTTATATTTAAGCTGGTGAGCTTATCTATAATGCCCGAGTGGGGTATTGTATCGAAGGCTTTTGCGAGGTCCAGGTAGGCTGTGTGGACCACCTTCCCCTCGTCAATGGCCTTGGTGATTGTTTCAAAGAAATTGACCAGGTTTAAGAGGCAGGATCTGCCCTTAACAAAGCCGAACTGGGTATAATCCAGTGTCTGTAGGTCACCAATATCTTTATTTATGAGGTCCATGATGATCCTTTCCATAGCTTTGCAGACCAAGCTAGTCAGGCTTATGGGGCGATAGTTTCCAGGATCCGTTGAGGCACCACCTTTGTGGAGAGGGACCACTGTTGCTGTACGCCACTCTTTGGGTACATATCCTGTAGTAAGGCTGAGGTTGAACAGTAGTTTTATGTTTGGGATTAGCTCTTCTTGGAGTTCATGTAGGACGCAGCACGGGACACCGTCTGGTCCCATTGAAGCTGTGTTTTTTGCTTTGGAGAGGGCGGCTCTTACCTGAGCATCTGAGATGTCAGGGGGGCAGCACTCTGCTGGGATAGATATTTGCCCTTTTGGTGGGGAGGGGGGGAGAAGTTTGCGCCGAACCTGTCAGCTAGGATGTTGGCAATGTCTGTGGGTTCAGTGTATTTTTTGTCATTTTGGACTAATTCTGAGCATATCTGGGAATTCCCACCCAGGTTCCTAACATAACTAAAGAAAGCCTTGTGATTATCCTTAGTTTTCTGTGCAATTTTTCTCTCTAGGCTGGCCTTAGATGATTTTATGAGTGCCCATAGTTTTTTGCTAATACTGATCAGAGATGCCTTCCCTTTTTGGGATTTTGCTCTATCATGTAGTAGCTTCCTCCTTCTATTGTATAGTTTGTTTATGGCTGGGGTCCACCAGACAGGACGTCTGCCTTTGGAGGATTGGGTCTTGGTTTTATTTGGGATTGCATGATCCATGCATTGCTGAAGGTGTTGATAGAATGCGTTTATAAAGGATTCTGTGGTCTGGGCCGTATTTTCCACAGGCCCGGGGGCTTTGAAGGATTCCACCTCGGTTTTGAGGAGTGTGAAATTTGCTTTAGAGAAGTTTTTCACTGTGGTTTTCTGGGCAGGGGGTGGGGTTGGGATGTGAATATCCAGTGAGATTAGTTTATGGTCTGATCTTACCAGTGAGGAATACACTTCTGGTCTGGAGCATAGAGTCCTCATGTTGGTGATGATCAGGTCCAGTATGTTTTCCCCGCTTGTGGGAGTGGTAACAAGTTGTTCCATAGCATTTGAGTTTATAAATTCTAGGAACCTTTGGGCTAGGGTGTTGGAGCTAGAGTAATGCTCCCAGTCTATGTTTGGGTAGTTGAAGTCGCCCAATATAATGGTGTTTGGAGAGACCTTCATATTTTCCTGTGTTCTCAGGAAGGCCAAGTGGGGTTCCTGGGTTTGGGAGAGTGGTCTGTAGCAGGCTATAAACTGGAAGGCAGTTTTACCCACTGTTAGTTGCACATGGATAGTCTCTGATGCTTCGCTGTGCCACCAACCTGGAGGTGTGGGTATCTTTGACTAATATTGATACTCCCCTCCTTTGTGGTTCGGTCCAAGTTTTGGGGCCGAAAAGCATGGTATGAGGTATAACCTGGTAGTGCTGGGGTGCTCTCAGGAGCCTTGAACCAGGTTTCTGTTACTGCACAGATATCGATGTTCTCCATGCTAAGGAGAGTTTCAAGTGCATGCATCTTGAGGTTTAGACTTCTGGCGTTGAGTAGCATTACTCTTAGTTTCTTATCCCTTGTGATACCTATGGAGGTGGGTTTGTCTTTTGAGCCTTGCCTAAAAAAGGCACTATGGGAGTAGCAAGAGCCTTTGCCAATATCCGAAAGCCCAAGGGTGACAGGTGCAAGCCGTCCCTAGCGAAGCATCATGGCTTGTCGAGCATGTCATCCCAGGCTGACAGGCATTGGATCCCCTTTGAATGACACCAATACTTAAGCCAATTGTTGAAATTGATCATCTTGTCTTCATATTGTGGCATCATTCTTGGTGAGGGTAAGATGCTACTCAAGGTCAGGGTCATACCGACCTGGGCTACATGCTCAGAGAGCTCCTCTATGTCTCTTTTCATGTAGTCCCGGGAGGTACGTCTCAGGTCATTCACACCAGCATGGACAATGACTGAGTCATATTTGTACTTGCCTTGGAGTGACCTGAGTGCTTGTGTTATGTGGTGGATCCTAGTGACCTTCTCCTTGTTCAGCCTGGTGAGCGGGACGTCAGTGTGCCTGACGATAGAGTCACCTATTACAAGTGTATCAGGTGTGTTGTTTAGCCTTAAGGGCTGTGACTGTTCAGCACACTGGCTTTGTGAGCTATATGTTGAACGTGTTTTGTTTTGGGGTAGCGTTTGCTTGGGTGTCTGCTTTGGAGGTCTCTGCTGCTTAGGCAGATTTTTATTTAGAGCCTCCGAGTATATTTTTGTATGTTTATGTGTTTGGTTTGCTGTCGTGGTAGGTCTATGTGAGACTGGAATTGTAGTGAGTGTGGTTTCCCTCTCCTCCTGACTGGTTATGCCAGTACTGAGTTGAGAGAGCTTAGCCTCCAGTTTGGCTATATGGTTGCATCTCTCGCATGTGTTGGAATTTGTTGGGAGGAGGAGAGGGTTGTCTGTGTACATGAGGCAGTTGTAACATTGCCTCAAGATTCCCACATTCACCAGCTGGACCGGAGAGGAGATTGACAACTGACCTTTGGACATGCTAGAATAGTATTGGGAATTCCTTTATAATTGAAAAAAGGGCCAATGGGGAACAAAGTACTCAAGGGGAGTTTGTAAGGGTGTAGTGCTTTTAAATTTTTAGTGCTGACTTATATAATTGCTTTAGTGAGCAAGTGCCAGGTAACTTAAATGCAATGTGTTACAGGTAACTTAAATGCAAAAACGACAAACAGTAACTTTCTTTCAAGTGAAACAAGGAAATAAGTACAGTAAGCAATGCAGATATCACTAGGGATCCACAGAAGTGCTGAAAAGCTGATTTTAGGTGGAATTAGCGTTTCAGGGAAATAACAAGTAAACAACAACAAGCATACAAACAAAGCTAGATTCAGCAGGCCTTGATCTAGTCTATGCTACAGCAAACAAGGTGTACCAATTTCAGTAAGAAACAGTTCAAATATGCAGGCACTATAAGCCTTTAACCAGAAATTCCCAGCTCAGAAGGGCAGAGTCCAGCCTCTCCTCCCACAAGAGTGCAGACCACGAACCTTCTTAATGTAAAATAACTGGCCTGAAGCCCAAGTGCTTAAACCAGAACTTATACACTTTTAGAATAACAGACACTGAGCCCTCAATCAGCAGTTCCCAACTTAGAAGGATGTAAGCTACCTGTCCTGCCACCACAGTGCAGGCCACAAACCTTCCTAATGTAAAACAACTGGTCTGAAGCCCAAGTGCTTAATCCAAAAGACTTAGAATGATAGCTACACTTTAATCAAGTTACTACCAAGCAGTAATAAATACAGTTGAATACTTTAAAGAATGCCTGGATTAGTGCTCAAGTTATACAAACAAAGCTAGATTCAGCAGGCCTGGATCTAGTCTATGCTACAGCAAACAAGGTGTACCAATTTCAGTAAGAAGCAGTTCAAATATGCAGGCACTATAAGCCTTTAACCAGAAATTCCCAGCTCAGAAGGGCAGGGTCCAGCCTCTCCTCCTGTAATAGGGTTTGTTGCAATATATGTCCTATGAGGGATATTAGGTCAGTAACTGTCATGGCTTTCACCATCTACAGACTGCTATCCTCACACTACCTTCTGCAGTTCACAGATAGATGCTCTATGGGTAACACATGAAACAAAATGCACAGTCTGCAGATGACCCTACAGATGGGGATTCCTCATAAACATAGAACTGACATGGCAGGTATTAAAACATGTAGGACAGCCAAATCCATAAACACACTGTTAAACCAACATTACTCCAAATGCAGTATAGCAGCACTTACAGTCTGTAATCAGGTCAGGCACATCCCCCTCCGGTGTGTTGCCCTGTTTCCACAGTGTATGTTGTTAAAGGTAAATCCCCAATCCATCTGAGATGCTGTTTGCCAGACAATAGATCTAGTTCCTGCTCACAATGAATGAAAAGGCTCAACACCAACATGATGTTCCTAGATATTGGAGTGTGGTTTCATGCAATTGTCTATGGGAATGTTACCACAGCTGTTCAACATGCAATCAGCTAGGGGAAGGCTGCAATTCATGCAGCGGCCATCAGCTGATCATGAGCATCACTTAAAATGCACATGCTGCTGCCTAAGAAAAGCAGGTGTAGGTCTCCACATCCACCAGTGAGGGAGTGAGAGAGGCAGACAGAGGCATTGTCAAGTCAGGGAGGGGTAGAAGAGTAAAACCTAAGCATGTTTGTGTCACACACCTGCCAGCACAGAGTATCAAACCCCTGATGAATATGTAGTGCTATCACAGTCCTATGCAGTTATTGGATGCACCACATAGATTACCTTTTGTGGAGCCCTCAGAACATATATGTGATGGTGAGTGACATCTACAACAAGGATATAATAGATATACAGTAGGTAAAGTACACCTGCCTGTCCACATGAACTGGTGCCAGCGTCAACACAGCCACACTCTCACAGGGATGCACACACATTGACACACTTGGCAGGGCCAGGGGTATAGCTCATCACTAGTGAGATTGCCACAACACATTACTGTGCAGGTATCACATGCACCACACAGGTCATATGGAGGTTATATGAGCAAAAGGTATGGGGAGGTGTCTGGCATCAGACAGCATGCTTCAGTATGCCACTGGAGGTTGTAATGAATGTGGATGTGATCATACGCATCATACAACACACACACAAACACACAGGGTGCCAGTACTGACATGTATGGGTGCATTTATGCACAGGTATTTGGTGGTCGACTGTGCCAGATGGCTATACAAGGTTAGGTGATGGGTACACCTTGGCATCAGGCCGCATGACAATCATCTGCATTGTGGTGCTGGGCTGTGGTTTCTGCATTTGCCCACACAGGTGGGTATTGTATCCATCATCCAGTCACCTGGGTGACTATTGCATGTGGCCAATGCTGTGCATTGCTAGCCATGTATGCGTTCTGTTGCCCATAACATGGACAGTGTCTGGGATGTGCACACCTCCCACATGCATGCACAGTGACATGTGGAACTGTACCTGGGGTGTCAGACACCTGTTGTGCGCACAGATTATCATCAGATGTGCCAGTCTTGGCCACCTGTGGCAGGAACTTACCCCTGCACCTACATTTATAGCATGCTAATGGCATTGCCTGGTGTCAGTGGCATCTGTCCATACAGGGCATGTTTTCAGGCATGGTATGTCCTTTGTGATGGCACCACAGGTGTTGCATGTGTCCAGTGGGGAACATGGGGAAGGTGCACTGTTTGCATATATGTGCCTATTGGACAGATGGACAGGGTGCCATGCCCTCAGTAGGCCACTGCATTCACTCCATAGTTACTATCAGTCACCAATATGCAGTGTACTACACACATATTTGCTGTTGCCTCGGCGTGTGTGTGTGTGTGTGTGTGTGTGTGTGTGTGTGTGTGTGTGTGTGTGTGTGTGTGTGTGTGTATGACACATGGGTTGAGAGTGTGCTCTGTGTAATACTGGGGTTGCTAACTGTGATTGCCTGGCCTTGATGTCACATTGTCACATATATGGGTATGGATTTGCACCCCAGCCTCTCAGCTATTTCACATCTATTATCCCTGTACAGTGGACATTGTGATATATACTTGGGTCACCATATAAGAAATTTGCAAAACCCGCTCCACATTGGGCCCAGGTGTCACACACTCACACCCACCTCCACACAGGATACGAGTTACAAACACACACACAAACACACACCTATCATGTCTGGGAGTAGAACCCCTACCTAACTAGTTTATTACACTACAGTACTATGCAGTTATAGTATGCACCATGGAGATTACTGGAGTACTCCTTCCCCAAAGGTGTATATCACATTGGCTGACATCAGCAGGATAGCCAAAGTAGGGCATTTAACATCTACTGAGTTTGACTAGCCTAAAATGCATTGCTCCCTACACAGACATTGGAACACACACAAAACATCCACAGCTGACTTGAGTGGGTATAGAACCCCTAACAGAGGTCTATATCACACTACAACATGGAGCTGTTATAGGACGCACCATGGGGATTACTGGACAACCACTTCCCCAAAGCTGTATTTCACATTGGCTGACATCAGCAAGATTGCCAAAGTAGAGCATTTGACATATACTGAGTGTGACTAGCCTAAAATGCATTGCTCCCTACACAGACATTGGAACACACACAAAACATCCACAGCCAACGTGAGTGGCTATAGAACCCCTAACAGAGGTCTATATGGCACTACAGCATGGAGCTGTTATACGACGCACCACAAGGATTACCGGACATCTCATTTCCCAAAGGTGTATTTCACAATGAATGACATCAGCAGGATTGTCAAAGTACGACATTTGAAATGTACTGATTGTGACTAGCCTCTAATGCATTGCTCCCTACACAGACATTGAAACACACACAAAACCTCCAGAACTGCCATGGATAGAAATAGAACCCTACCAGAGTTCTAAATCACACTATAGCAGTACAAAGTTATGGCACACGCTACAGAGATTACTGGGCTACAACCTTCCCTGAGGTGTATTTCTGGGTGGATGACATCAGCAGTCTTGCCATAGTTGAGCATTTGACTTGTAGGGAGTGTGACTACCCTAAAAAGCATTGCTCCCTACACGGACAGATTCAGGCAGACACACAAGCACGTGCTATGTCTGGGATTAGAACACCTATCTAACTACTTTATCACACTACAACAGTACGTAGTTACAGGACACCCAGCAGAGATTACTGAGCTGCAATCTTCCCAGAGGTGTATTTCAAGGTGGATGACATCAGCAGCCTTACCAAAGTAGAGCATTAAATTGTAGGGGGTGTGACTACCCTAAAAAGCATTGTTTTCTACACAAACAGACACACACAAACACAGTTGCGAAGGCTGGGGTTAAAACTCCTACCTAACTAGTTTATCACACTGCAAGCAGTACACAGTTAGGCACGCGCTACAGAGATTACTGGGATACAACCTTCCCAGAGATGTATTTCTAGGTGGATGACATCAGCAGCCTTACCAAAGTAGAGCATTTAACTTGTAGGAGGTGCGCCTACCCTAAAAAGCATTGTCTTTTACACAGACAGAGTCAAATATACACACACACACACACACACACACACACACACACACACACACACACAGTTGCCAAGGCTGGGGTTAGAACTCCTACCTAACTAGTTTATCACACTACAGCAGTACACAGTTAGGACACGCACTACAGAGATTACTGGGATACAACCTTCCCAGGGATGTATTTCTAGGTGGATGACATCAGCAGCCTTACCAAAGTAGAGCATTTAACTTGTAGAGGGTGTGCCTACCCTAAAAAGCATTGCCTTCTACACAGACAGACTCAGACACACACAAAAACACACACACAGTTGCCAAGTCTGGGGTTGGAACTACTACCTAACTAAATTATCATACTACAGCAGTACACATCTATGGAATGCGCTATGGAGATTACTGGGATACAGCCTTCCCAGAGATGTATTTCTAGGTGGATGACATCAGCAACCTTACCAAAGTAGAGCATTTAACTTGTAGGGAGTGTGCCTACCCTAAAAAGCATTCATAGTTTCATATTTTCATAGTTTCATAGTGTAGTACTAGGCTATCTGCCCTGGGGCATTTGTAAGCCTAGCCATAGTGATGTGGCATTTGCCACCCCATGAAATGGTACAAAAATGTACAGGATAAATTGAGAATACTGTGTCTAGTAGTGACACAATGAAGATCCCCTTATATAATAGAATTAGTTTACTGTGCCCCTGTCTAGCAGTGACACAGATGTGACCCCTGGGGTAAACTTACGATCTCCCATCCACTCATCAAGATTTCTTTTGAAGAGAGTCAGTGAGGGGCTCTGCCTAATATGAACTGGGATCTTGTTCCAAAGCATGGGAAGCCTCTGGGTTATGAATCTATCCCTCCAGCATGTCCTATTCATACTTGTGCCGAGGTTTAAGTCTTTAGCTCTCATGGTCCTGATGGACTTGGAATTTTTGAGGTGGAGCATGTCCATCAGATCCTGATTGGACATGGCCTTGTACGTCAGGCAGAGATCACCTCTGAGCAGGCGGTATGATACTGAATAGAGCTGAAGTTTCTTTAGTCTGGCAGAATAAGACATATGTTGGAGACCCTTGATCCTCTTGGTGATTTACTTTTGTGGTCTCTCCAGCTGTTGCAAATGCCGGGTGAGGTACATACCAAATGGGGCATTGTACTCAATCATGGGTCTGATGAGGGAGGAATATAGGGGTACAATGACATCCTTGGATCTGGATGTGAATCCCTTCATGATGAGGTGTGCAAGGTAGAATGTTTTTCTAACCACTTTGGCAACGTGGGTATCAAATGAGAGGTCGCTGTCGACTTGGGTCCCTAGGTCTCTGATTACTTTTTCAGTACTCAGTGGGTTGTTGTCTATGTGATAGTTTATGGGTACTTTGTTTTTCCCAAAGGGGATGACTATACATTTTTTGGCATTTAGTTTAAGGCTGTGACTCCGGCACCAGTTGTCCGTTTCTGTGAGGCCTTTTTGTAGGATGTGTGTGTCTGCTGGTGTATCGACTATGGCGCCTAGTTTGCAGTCATCTGCGAACTTTGTCAGCCACAGCCCTCCCGTGTTTGCTTTAACATCTGAGAAATAAATGCCGAACAAGAGGGGTCCCAGGACAGATCCCTGTGGGACACCACTTGTGACTGGCTTTGAGTCTGACATTGCTCCAGCGATTTTAACTTTATGGGTTCTGTCCTTTAGCCAGTTTGCCACCCATCTGGTGACATAAGGGTTTATATTTAATCTGTTGAGCTTATCTATGATGCCTGGGTGGGGTATTGTGTCAAAGGCCTTAGCCAAGTCCAGGTATGCTGTATGGACTGCTTTGCCCTCGTCAATGGCTCTAGTGACTGTTTCAAAAAAGTCAACCAGGTTTAAAAGGCAGGATCTGCCCTTTACAAAGCCGAACTGGGTGGGGTCAAGTGTCTGTAGGTCCCCTATGTCTCTGTTTATGAGTTCCATAATGATTCTTTCCATAGCTTTGCAGACCAGGCTGGTTAAGCTTATGGGGCGGTAGTTTCCAGGGTCTGTAGAGGCACCCCCCTTGTGGAGTGGGACCACTGTTGCTGTAAGCCAGTGTTCAGGTACATATCCCAAAGTAAGGCTAAGGTTAAATAGCATTTTTATGTGTGGGTTTAGCTCCTCTTGGAGTTCACGTAACACGCAACCCGGGATACCGTCAGGTCCCATTGATGCTGTGTTTTTTGCTTTGTTTAGGGCGGTTCTCACTTGGACATCTGAGATGACAGGGAGATTACATTCAGATGGGATAAGTATTTCTTCTTTTGGGGGTGAAGGAGGGGAGAAATTTGCACTGAACCTGTCAGCCAGAATGTTGGCAATATCTGTGGGTTCAGTGTATTTTTTATTGTTGTGAACCAACTCTGAGCATATCTGAGGGTTTCCGCCCAGGTTTCTAACATAGCCAAAGAAGGCTTTGTGGTTATCTTTAGTGTCCTTAGCGATTTTTCTCTCAAAGTTGGCCTTGGATGTTTTTATGAGAGAACGTAGTTTTTTGCTAATGTTGATCAGAGATGTCTTCCCTTCATGGGATTTTGCTCTGACGCAGTAGCTTCCTTCTTTGTTATACAATTTGTTTATGGCTGAGGTCCACCAGACAGGACGCTTACCTTTGGTGGAGAGGGACTTGGATTTGTTTGGGATTGCATGATCCATGCATTCTTGGAGATGTCCATAGAAAGCATTTGTGAAGGATTCGGCATTGTGGGATGTGGTATCCACTGGCACAGTGGGCTTAAAGGATACCATCTCAGTCTTAAGAAGAGTGAAGTCTGCTTTTGAGAAGTTTTTCACTGTGGTCTTTTGTGCTGGGGTGGAGGTGGGATATGTATATCCAGGGTGATTAGTTTGTGGTCAGATCTCACTAGTGAGGGGTATACTTCCGGTGTGGAGCATTTTGTCCCCATGTTTGTGATGATCAGGTCTAGTATATTATCTCCCCTAGTGGGAGAGGTGACTAATTGTTCCAGTGCATTTGAATTTATGAATTCCAGGAACCTTTGGGCTAGGGTATTAGGGCTAGAATAATGTACCCAATCTATGTTTGGGTAGTTGAAGTCTCCCAGTATTATGGTATTTTGTGATACATTCATATCCTCCAGTGTCTTCAGGAAGGCTGAGTGGAGTTCTTGAGATTGGGAGGGTGGTCTGTAACATGCTACCAGTTGTATAGCAGTTTTGCCTATGGTTAGTTGCACCTGTATGGTCTCTGATGCTTCATGTGTTGCTACTAACCTGGAGGTGTGGGTGTCCTTGATGAATATGGACACTCCCCCTCACTTTGTGGTTCGGCCCGGGTTTTGGGGCCGAAAAGCATGATACGAGGTATAGCCTGGTAATGCTGGGGTGCTCTCAGGAGCCTTGAACCAGGTTTCAGTTACAGCACAGACGTTGATGTTCTCCATGCTGAGGAGTGCATCAAGTGCCTGCATCTTGAGATTTAGACTTCTGGTATTGAGCAGCATTACCCTTAGTTTTTTTCCATTATTGTTTTCTAAGGAGGTGGGTTTGTCTTTTGAGCCTTGCCTAAAAAAGGCACTATGGGGGTGGCAAGAGCCTTAGCCAATATCCGGAAGCCCAGAGGTGACAGGTGTAAGCCATCCTCATGAAGCAGCATGGCTTGTCCAACATGTCATCCCAGGCAGACAGACATTGGATCCCCTTAGAATGACACCAGTACTTGAGCCAATTGTTAAAGCTGATCATCTTGTCTTTGTATTGTGGTATCATTCTTGGTGAGGGCAAGATGCTGCTCAGGGTCAGGGTCATACCAGCCTGAGCTACATAATCGGAGAGCTCCTCTATGTCTCTTTTCATGTAATCCAGGGAGGTACATCTCAGGTCATTCACACCAGCATGGACAATGACGGAGTCATATTTGTACTTGCTTTGGAGTGACTTGAGTATGTGTGTTATGTGGTGGATCCTAGCTCCCGATAGACAGCTCACAGTCACCTTCTCCTTGTTCAGCCTGGTCAGCGGGACATCAGTGTGTCTGACTATAGAGTCACCTATTACTAGTGTATCAGGCAAGGTGTTTGGCCTTAAGCGCTGTGATTGGTTGACACACTGATTTATTGAAGTATGTGTTGCCTGTGTTTTGTTTTGAGGTGGTGGATTTTTGGGTGTCTGCTTTGGGAGCCTCTGTTGTTTTGGTAAGTTTTTTATTAGGGCCTCCGAGTATGTCTTTGTGTTTTTATGTGTTTGGTTTGCAGTTGTGGTAGGTCTATGTGGGACTGGGATTGTTGTGTGTGTGGTTGCCATCTCCTCCTGTCTGGTCATGCCAGCCCTGAGTTGAGAGAGTTCAGCCTCCAGTTTGGCTATATACTTGCATCTCTCACAAGTATTTGTGTTTGTTGGGAGGAGGAGAGGGTTGTCTGTGTACATGAGACAATTGTAGCATTGTTTCAAGATATCCAAATTGACCAGCTGAACTGGAGACTTCTACACACACAGAGTCAGACAGCCACACACACACACAGCTGCCAAGGCTGGGGTTAGAACTCCTACTTAACTAGTTTATTACACTACAGCAGTGCACAGTTAGGGTACACGCTACAGAGATTACTGGGATACAACCTTCCCAGAGATGTATTTCTAGGTGAATGACATCAGCAGCCTTACAAAAGTAGAGCATTTAACTTGTAGGGGGTGTGCCTACCATAAAAAGCATTGCCTTCTACACAGACAGTCAGACAGACACACACACAGTTGCCAAGGCTGGGGTTAGAACTCCTACCTAACTAGTTTATCACACTACACCATTATGGCACACGCTATGGAGATTACTGGGATGCACCCTTCCCAGAGATGTACTTCTAGGTGGATGACATCAGCAACCTTTCCAAAGTACAGCATTTAACTTGTAGGGGTGTGCCTACCCTAAAATGCATTGCCTTCTATACAGACAGAGTCAACAGACACACGCAAACACAGTTGCCAAGGCTGGGGTAAGAACTCCTACCTAAGTAGTTTATCACACTACAGCAGTACGAAGTTATGGGACATGCCACAGAGTTTACTGGGATACAGCTCTCCCAAAGGTGTATTTCAGAGTGGATGACCTCAGTAGGCTTGTCATAGTGGGGCTATGGGGAGGGCAGTGTGTGTGCATGGGCCATAACCCATTCATCTAGGTGTTGACATGCCACATATGGGCACAACCTGGGTCATATTTTACAGGTACATGTATACAGCTGCTAGATGACTACTTCTTTGAACAGTCATGTTGCACAGCTGGCATGTGCACCACATACTCTGTAATGCTGACATATACTGGTGGCTAGTATCTACAGTGAGTGACATCTGACCCTCATGTGGTTGTGGCCCTTTGCCTGTGTGCTGGGTGGAACAAGCCTGGATGGCTCCTTGTCACAGTCACCCTCTTCCACATATCTATGTATGTCTACATTTGGCTTATTATAGTGTGTTGTCCTTACATATATACCTGTATTCCTATCCACTGAGTGTGCAAAGCATGAGTGGTGCATACTGAGGAGTGTCTGCACTAACATTTGCGGCTGCCAGATATGTCTGGTGCACTGGTGTTTGCAGACATGGCCTTCATGTATTTAAGTGTGTGGGCATGCCCAGTATGACCTTTCAGTATGTTGTTGACTGATATTGCCTTCATTTCTCTAAGTGTGTGGGCATGCCCAGTATGGCCATCTGTATTGAATGTGTGGATCGAGTCCAGGTCGTTTTTACTGCAGTGCTGATCATTGTGTTGTACACTTACAGTAGCATGCTATCTCTGCAGGGTATCTGTTGATCATTTGCAATGGACTGTTACAACATTTCTGCATTTCTACATTTCTGCATTTCTATGTAGGATGGGGGGGGCACGCCTGACTATTTCTGCATTTCTACATAGGATTGTGGGGGGGGGCAAACCTGACTGTTACTATATTTCTACGTAGGAATGGGGGGGCACACCTGACACTTATACACATTGGCTAGGACTGTACTAGTATGTCGGGTACTCCATTTCAATCTGTCTTACCTTTCATGCTGAGTAGAGGCATACCAGTGTACTACAGATCTTAACTTTTAATTACCTACATATTAGTTACTGACTTCCTATCCTTCAGAACTGACATCCCACTGACTGACCTGCTGTAGTCTGTCTGTGTAGGCCTGGGGGGAGGTTACCCTTAGGCCTCATTCAGAGGCCATAGCACCACCTTTGTTTGTGTTTAATCTACACCTGTCCTGCTAGCTATGACTTTTGTTGAGTATGTGACCCTCCCTGACTGGCATGTGCGAGTCACTTACCTTGTGGGTGTCTCAGTATTTAGGGTGGTGCTGCAGGGCTGCCTATGTCGGATGCACATAGTGCACTCCCTACACATGGTTAGGCACAGGTAGTGTAATGTTTGGCATCCCTTTTACTGTATGTGAGAGTCAGAGAGAGGTGTTATTCCCTGGGTCCTTCCTGTGTCAGTGTATGTGCTATGCGTTGCCTCTTTGCCAAGGCCAGGGCATACTGGGCATGCCTCCTTCTGCCTACTGGGGCAGGCTCAGGTTGTTCCTCCTCCAAGTTTCTCTGTGCCTGTGCAGGCCTTAGAAATGGTGGGGGGCTGTGTGGCCCTGCCCTGTGCTGTTCCTGCTGCAGCTGTTTCTGCAGGATCATATTGTGTAGCGTGGCGCATACAAGGACAATTTGGGTACAAGTAGCTGGTGAGTCCTGCAAGGCTCCACCAGATGTGTCCAGGCACTGGAACCATGACTTGAGCATCCCAAACACATGCTCTACTATAATTCTGGTCTGTGCATGTGCCTCGTTATGGAGTTCTTGTTCGGGTGTGTGTGCATTTCCGATAGCTATCATCAGCCATGGCTCCAGTGCATATCCAGCATCCCCCACTAGGTGACCATGAGGGATGTCCCCATTGGCAAATCTCTGGTACAGCTGTGTCAGATGCCAGATGTGGGAATTATGATAGCTTCCATGGCAGCCAGCACACACATTCATTATTATGCCCTGGGCATCGCACACAACCTGGCAGTTGATGGAGGGGAAGCCCTTGCGGTTGATGTAGACACTTCCCCGCTCACCGGGTGGTGCTTTGATGCATATGTGCATGCAGTCTATAGCACCCACTACCTCAGGGTATTCTGCTATTTGGTGGAATAGTTGCATATTGCTGGCCAATGCCTCACGGGTGTTGGGGAAATATACGTGCTCACAGACATGTGCTGACATGGCATCCAGGAACTGGTGGAGTACCCTGGATGCTGATGCCTGTGAAATCCCCATCATATCCCCAGTTGGCCTTTGGAAGGTACCTGTAGCTAGTATTCTTAGGCCTACACATACCCTGGTATCCATTGGGATGGGTTCCCCTCTTTTAGTTCTGTGTGTCAGATGTGGCCAGCACAGCTCAACAATTTGCTGTAGGAGGTCGCTGTCCACCCTATAGCGCTTCACTATCTCCAGCTCATATAGCCCCTGGTAGGTTACCCTGGGTCTGTGCACTCTCCTCCGTCTCCTCACTGTGGGTTGGTGGACAGCATTCATATCCTCACCACCTTCAGCCTCTTCCACAAGTTGTTGTATGATAGCTATTGCAGCCCCTACCATTTTGCTGTACTGAGTGTTAAACGTTCCCCGCTTGTTTACACCGGAGGTGTAGAGTGTAGGAAAAACCAGAGGGGAAGGTGTTTTCATAGTTTATAGTAGTGTTCTGGGCTGGGGTGGTTTGCTGCCTGTGTAATTGGCTGATTCTGATACATATTACCTGCCAGCTAAGCTAGTTCTCCTTGATTACCTTCCTACTGCTGTTTTCTCTCCTCATTGCCTTCCTGATTAAGCCCATGTCCGCGCCGTGCAAATGGAGTGCTAAAATGTGCACAGTGCTGCTATTTCATGGTTTATCTTTTTTTTTCTCTTCCTGTAAAACCCAGTGCACAGCACGCACACCCGCTTAGGCTTTGTACAGAGTGCTAAGCAGGTTTAGACACACCCCCTAGCTTAGTTGTGCTAAGCTAGGAGCAATCCCGAGCCACAGGGCTCAAATCCGCTTACAGTATGCCTGACACACATACCCCATGATGTCACCTAACTCCTAGACTTGCACCAAGCTATTCCTACTCTTACACTGTTGCAACCTTACTCACATGCTGGGGAAAAATGGGATTCACTATCCTTCCCCTCATTTCCATAGGATTGCCTGCTAATGCATAGTTACATGTCTCACACTGAGCCTTCCCCCTTAGCATCCACTACTCACTGGCCAGGTTGTCTTCTGCCTGTCATTGACTTGCATGGCAGCATAGTGATTTTAGTTAGACTGCTTATTTTAGGTTTATTTCATTATTCCCCCCCGCTCCCATTTGCGCCCCACTGCCCTACTCTTAAACAGCCGCGATCAGCTAAAAAAAAAAAAAAGTTGATTTTTGTAATTTTTTTTGTTTGCAATGCCAATGGCCTTATACTTGGCCATTGGCATGCTTACCACATGATATGCAGTGTTTATTTGGGGCTGTCACAGCTCCGTTTTGGATTTTGCAGAAATGTACTCGGTTACTAACCGAGTACATTTCTGTAGATAACACTAGTCCTGCACGGACTGTTGCAAGCTTCCTGGATTGCAAAATCACCTCATTTGCATATATTTCTCCTGCAAATGGGGTGAGTTGCATACCAGGGCTTAGTCCGTGCAAGATTAGTGCAGGAGTGCTCATGCACTCCCCTGCAGGCTGTTCCTGGATCCCATGGCTGACATATTGCCTGCTTGAGCTCCTGCACTGATCTTGCACTCCATGCAAGCTTTTGAGAATCCGGGGGAATGTTTTTGTCTCCACTTTGTTTTCACCAGCCAGATAATTTCTGACAAGGAATTACAACAGCTTTTTTGTTTACTCAGTTTATGTTGCCACCAGTTCCTTTCGTTAGTTTTTATTGAACTTCCAACAATACCATATGAACTTATATGGCAGTTTTCTCTGGGTGCTAACTTAATCACAGGTTTGAATAATGCTGTAAACATTAAAAGGCACTATGTAGCCTCAGGTAACCTCTGAATAGCCACTTTCTTTCTGATCCTAGTAACATGTTTATGCTAAATTTCACCGTGCTTTGTTTCACACTAACCAGTTTGCTTTAAACATGGGTTGCAGAAAATATTTGCTTTAATATTTTACTTAAACAGTGAATTTTTTGGCTGTTTTTTCTGACTGCTTTACTATATTTAATGGCCACATTATGTACTCACTCATTACAGTTTTTTTTTCTGAAGACATTCTTGAGACTAATAAAGAACAAAAGTGCTCAACACCCGTTCAGCTCAGTTCTTTTCTCCAGGGTGAAAAAGGTTTTTTCTTGCGATAGTGGTGCTGCGGTAGCATTGTCACCTCACAGGAAGACGTTGTCCCGTTCGATTCTCAGCTAGAGCGTCTTCTGTGTGGAGGCATGTGTGAATGGGTGTGCCTTCATTGAAGGTTGTGCGTCAGGGCTGGTAACTCAGCACGTAAAAATCCACTACCAAACATTAGCGGACCGGAGTTCCGCTGTGGCGACCCCTAATCGGGATAAGCTGAAAGACACAATAATATATATATATATATATATATATATATATATATATATATATATATATATACACACACACACAGAAAAGGAGAGATGCTCATTATATCAAACAATAAAAAAAGAGTCCACCTCTGGCTACTCTCCTTTGAGTTCAGCAAATCCCAAAGTATTATGCTTTATGGGCATTACTGACTACACATCAGATATCAAGTGCACTCATAAACAGGCATGATTCTGTAACCAGTTCAATTCCTTGGCTACCAGAAATACCCTTAAAAGTGTATGAAGTACTCTGAAAAAGAACTTTTTTATGAAGAAACTTCACATGACAAAGGTACTAAGGGTACTTAAAGGAAAACAAGTCTTAGTAATGATAAAGAATAATGCTAAAATAATTACCTCACCAGTTATGTAATTGGTAATAATCACCCTTTTGCTGACATTTAGGACAGCTGTCATTGCAGTATCAAAAGCAGAAATAATTTTAAGCATTTTCAATATAAAAGTCCTCATACCATGGATGATGGCTTGAGACAGTTTATCCTTTGATTACTGCATACCTGCCATTCTATGCCACAAGAAAACCAGATAACAAAATTAAATGCCTCTTCAACGTTATAGGCAAATAAAAAAGCATAATCTTAAAGTTGAAAAATTTACTATTGTGTGATACCTTTGAAGCTGTATATGAAACATACAAATACCTCTCAGACTGACAAAGTTCTTCCTTCTACCACAGACTATACAGTAGGAATTAACCACTCTCATTCAACCTCTACTTGTCATTGTAGGTAATTTATGCTTTTAGGTTTCAAAACAAAAATAAGCAACAGGTACAAGAAACAGCTTTTTATGGTTTCACAGGATACTGTGTCTTTAGCTTCTTTTGTTCTTACTTGATGACTAGCACTCAAACTGCACAGTGCTTGATGACTAGCGATCTAACTGCATAGTGCTTGATGACTAGCACTCTAACTGTATAGTGTTCGATGACTTGCACTCTAACTGCATAGTGCTTGATGACTAGCGATCTAACTGCATAGTGCTTGATGGCTAGCACTCTAACTGTATAGTGTTCGATGACTTGCACTCTAACTGCATAGTTCTTAATGACTAGTGCTGTAACTGCATAGTACTTGATGACTGGTACATTAACTGCATAGTGTTTGATGACTAATGCACTAACTGTATAGTGCTTGATGACTAGCACTCTAACTGCACATAATTTGATGACTAACACTAGCAGCATAGGGACTGATGATTAGTCCTCTAATTGCATAGTGCTTCATAACTAGCACTCTAACTGCGTAATGTTTGATAACTGCCACTCTGCATAGTTTTTGATGACTAGCAGTCTAACAACATAGTGCTTCATGACTAGCTCTCTAACTACATACTGCTTGATGACTAGCAGTCTAACAGCATAGTGTTTCATAACTGGCACACTAACTGCATAGTGCTTGATGACTAGCACTCGAAGAGCATAATGTTTGACTAGCACTCAAACTGCATAGTACCTGATGACTAGTATTCTACCTGCATACTGTTTGACGACTAGCACTCTAACAGCATAGTGTTTGTGACTAATGCACTAACTGCATAGTGTTTGATGACTACTACATTAAGTGCATAGTGTTTGATTATTAACACTCTAACTGTATAATGGGTGATGACTGGCACTCTAACAGCATAATGTTTGATGACTAGCACTCTAACAGCAAAGTGCTTAATGACTAGCACTCTAACTGCATACTGTTTAATGACTAGCACTATAACTGCATAGTGCTTGATGACCAGCCATCTAACTGCATAGCACTTAATGACTAGCACTCTGCATAGTGCTTGATGACTGGCATGTGAATGGCATATTGTTTGATGCCTAGCTTTCTAACGGTATAATGCTTGATGACTAGCACTCTTCATAGTATTGGATGACTAACACTCTAACTGCATAGTGTCTGATGACTGGCACTCGAATAGCATCGTGATTGATGACTAGCGCTCATAGCATAGTGCTTGTTGACTAGCACTCTGCATAGTGGTTGATGACTGGCACTCTAACTGCATAGTGCTGGATGACTAGCATTTTAACTGCATAGTGCTTGATAATTGGCACTCTGCTTAGTGCATGATGAATAGCACTCTAACGGCATAGTGCTTCGTGACTGGCACTATAAATGCCTACTGTTTAGTGACTAACTGCATAGTGATTGATGACTACCACTCTAAATGCATAGTGTTTGATGACTAGTACTCACACTGCAGAGTGTTTGATGACTAGCACTCTAACTGTATAGTGTTTCATGACTAGCACTCTAACTGCATAGTGCTTGATGACTTGCACTCTAACTGCATAGTGTTTGAGGACTAGCATTTTAACTGCATAGTATTTGATGACTGGCACTCTAATTGCATAGTGTTTGATGACTAGCTCTCTAACTGCATAGTGCTTGATGATTAGCACTCTAACAGCATAGTGTTTCATGACTGGCACTAAACTGCATAGTGTTTGATGACTGGCACTCTAACTGCATAGTGTTTGATGACTAGTACTCAAACTGCATAGTGCCTGATGACTGGCATTCTAACTGCATAGTGCTTGATGACTGGCACTCTGCCTGCATAGTGCTTGATGGCAGGCACTCTAACTGCATAGTGCCTGATGACTGGCACTCTAACTGCATAGTGTTTGATGACTAGCAATCTAACACCATAGTGTTTCATGACTAGCACTCTAACAGCATAGTGCTTGATAACTGGCACTCTGCATAGTGTTTACTGAGTAGCAGTCTAACAGAATAGTGTTTCATGACTAGCTCTCTAACTGCATACTGCTTGATGACTAGCACTGTAACGGGATAGTGTTTGATAACTGGCACACTAACTGCATAGTGCTTGATGATTAGCACTCTCGGAGCATAGTGTTTGATGACTAGTACTCTAACTGCATAGTCTTTGATGATTAGCAATCTAACTGCATAGTCCTTGATGACTAGCACTCTACCCGCATAGTCTTTGATGACTAGTACTCTAACTGTATAGTGTTTGATGACTAGTACTCTAACTGCATAGTGTTTAATGACTAGCATTTGAACTGCATTATGCTTGATGACTAGTAATCTAACAGTATAGTGTTTGATGAGTAGCGCTCTAACAGCAAGTTTGATGACTAGCGCATTAACTGCATAGTGCTTGAAGACTAGCACTCTAAATGCATAGTGTTTAATGACTATCACTCTAACAGTATAATGTTTGATGACTAGCACTCTAACTGCATACTGCTTGATGACTAGCACTCTAACAGCATAGTGTTTGATGACTAGCACTCTCATTGTATAGTGTTTGATGACTAGTGCTCGAACTGCATAGTGCTTGATGACTAACGCTCTAACGGCATAGTGCTTGATGACAAGCACTCTAACAGCATAGTATTTGATGACTAGCACTCTAACTGCATATGGCTTGATGACTAGCACTCTAACAGCATAGTGTTTGATGACTAGCACTCTAACTGCATAATGCTTGATGACTGCCACTAACTGCATAGTGCTTCATGACTAACACTGTAACTGTATAGTGCTTGATGACTACCACTCTGTGTAGTGATTGATGACTGGTACTTTAACTGCATAGTGTTGATGACTAGCACTCTAACTGCAGAGTGTTTAATGACTAACACTCTAACAGCATAGGGATTGATGACTAGGAGTATAACTGCATAGGACTTGATGACTGGCACTCTAACTGCATAATGTTTCATGACTAGCACTCTAAATGCATAGTGTTTCATAACTGGCACTCTGCATAGTGTTTTACTAGCAGTCTAACACCACAGTGTTTCATGAAGAGCACTCTAACTGCATACTACTTTATAACTGGCAATCTGCACTAGTGTTTGATGACTGGCAGTATAACAGCATAGTGTTTCATGACTATCTCTCTAACTGCATACTGCTTGATGACTAACTCCCTAAGAGCATAGCATTTGATAACTGGCACACTAACTGCATAGTGCTTGATGACTAGTGCACTAACTGCATAGCCCTTGATGACTAGCACTAGAACTGTATAGTCCTTGATGACTAGCACTCTGTCTGCATATTGTTTGATGACTAGCATTTTAACAGCGTAGTGTTTGTGACTAACACTCTAACTGCATAGTGTTTGATGACTAGTACTTTAACTGCATAGTATTTGATTACTAGCACTCTAACTGCATAGTGTTTGATGACTGGCTCTCAAACAGCATAGTATTTGATGACTAGTGCTCTAACTGCATAGTGCTTGATGTCTGGAACTCTAACTGCACAGTGTTGAATGACTAGTGCTCTAACTACATAGTGCTTGATGACTAGCACTCAAATTGTAGAGTGTATGATGACTAGCACTCTAACTGCATAGTGCTTGATGACTAGCACTCTAACTGCATAGTGCTTGATGACTGGCAATCTAACTGCATAGTTTCTGATGACTGGCACTCAAATGGCATCATGTTTGATGACTAGCTCTCTAACATCATAGTGCTTAATGACTGGCCTTCTACCCGTATAGTGCTTGATGAATAGCACTGTAACTGCATATTGATGACTAGCACTGTAACTGCATAGTGCCTGATGTCTGGCACTCTGCATAGTGCTTGATGACCCACATTCTAACTACATAGTGCTTGATGACTAGTGCTCTAACTGCATAGTTCTTTATGACTAGCACTCTACCTGCATAGTGCTTGAAGACCGGCACTCTAACTGCATAGTGCTTGATGACTAGCACTCTAACTGCAGTGTTTGATGACTAGCACTCTACCTATTTAGTGCTTGATAACTGACACTCTAACTGCATAGAGGTTGATGAGTAGCATAATAACATCATAGTGTTTCATGACTTGCACTCTAACTGTATAGTGCGTGATACTTGTCACTCTGCAGCGTTTGATGACTAGCAGTCTAACAGCATAGTGTTTCATGACTAGCTTTCTAACTGCATACTGGTTGATGACTAGTATTCTAACAGCATAGTGTTTAAGTGGTGCTCTAACTGCATAGCCCTTGATGACTAGCACTCTACCTGCATAGTGTTTGAAGAGTAGCACTCTAACTATATAGTGCTTGATAACTAGCACTCTGACTGCATAGTGCTTGATGACTCGCACTCTAACTGCATAGTGCTTGATGACTAGCACTCTAACTGCATAGTGATGATGACTAGAATTCTAAGAGCATGGTGTTTGTTTACTAGCACTATAACTGCATAGTGCCCAATGACTAGTCCTCAGACAGCATAGTGTTTGATGAGTAGCACTCTAACTGCATAGTGCTTGATGACTGGCACTCTAACTGCATAGTGCTTGATGACTAGCACTCTAACTGCATAGTGATGATGACTAGAACTCTAACAGCATGGTGGTTGTTTACTAGCGCTCTAACTGCATAGTGCCTGATGACTAGTCCTCAAACAGCATAGTGTTTGATGACTAGTGTTCTAACTGCATAGTGTTCCATGACCAGTGCTCCAACACTAGAGTGTTTGATGACTACCGTTCTAACTGCATACTGCTTGATGACTAGCACTCTAACTGCACAGTGCTTGATGACTAGCACTCTAACAGCATAGTGTTTGATGGCTTGCACTCTAACTGCATAGTGCTGGATGACTGGCACTCTAACTGCATAGTGTTGATGACTAGCACCCCAAGTGCACAGTGTTTGATGATTAACACTCTAACAGCATAGGGATTGATGACTAGCACTTTAACTGCATAGTGCTTGATGATGGCACTCTGACTGCATAGTGTTTGATGACTAGCACTCTGACTGCATAGTGCTTGATGACTAGCACTCTAACTGCATAGTGCTTGATGACTGGTACTCTAACTGCACAGTGATGATGACTAGAACTCTAACAGCATGGTGTTTGTTTACTAGCATGCTAACTGCATAGTGCCTGATGACTAGTCCTCAAACAGCATAGTATTTGATGACTAGTGCTCTAACTGCATAGTGTTCCATGACCAGTGATCTAACACTAGAGTGTTTGATGACTACCATTCCAACTGCAGACTTCTTCATGACTAGCAGTCAAACAGCATAGTGCTTGATTACTACCACTCTAAATGCATAGTGTTAGATGACTAGCACTCTAACTGCACATTGCTTGATGACTAGCACTCTAACAGCATAGTGTTTGATGGCCTGCACTCTAACTGCATAGTGCTGGATGACTGGCACTCTAACTGCATAGTGTTTGATGACTGGCACATGCATGGCATAGTGTTTGACTAGCACTCTAACAGCATAGTACTTACTAGCACTCTAACTGCACATTGCTTGATGACTAGCACTCTAACAGCATAGTGTTTGATGGCCTGCACTCTAACTGCATAGTGCTTGATGACTAGCACTCTAACTGCATAGTGCTTAATGACTGGCACTCTACCTGCATAGTGCTTGATGACTGGCACTCTAACTGCATAGTGTTGATGACTAGCACCCTAAGTTCATAGGTTCATAGGTTTATACTAGGCTATCTGCCCGAGGGCATTTACAAGCCTAGCCCATAGTTTTGTGGCTTACGCCACCCCTTTAGTTTGGAGAAACTATGCCCATTATTTTGCAGTGCCTCTGTTGAGCAGAGACACTGAGGTAATCCCTGGGGTATATCTGCGATCTCCCATCCATTGGTCAAGATTCCTCTTGAACAAAGCCAGCGAGGTGCTCTGCCTCACATATACTGGGATTTTGTTCCACAGCATAGGGAGTCTTTGGGTGATGAATCTATCCCTCCAGCATGTCCTATTAATAGCTGTGTCTAGGTTTAGGTCTCCTGCCCTTGTGGCTCTAAGAGATTTCGATTTTTTGAGGTGAAGCATGTTCATCAAATCTGGGTTTGACATGGCCTTGTATGTCAGGCACAGGTCACCTCTGAGCAGTGTGGCGACTGAATAGAGCTGGAGTTCTTTCAGCCGGGCAGCATAAGACATATCTTTGAGACCTTTTATCCTTTTGGTGAGGAACTTTTGGGGAGTCTCCAGCTGCTGCAAGTGTCGGGTCAGATACATTCCGAATGGGGCATTGTACTCAATCATTGGTCTGATGAGTGATGAGTACAGGGAGACTATGACCTCCCTTGATCTAGATGTGAATCCCTTCATGATCAGGTGGGCAATGTAGAAGGTCTTCCTAACTATTTTAGCAACATGAGTGTCGAATGAAAGGTTACTGTCAACCTGGGTCCCCAGGTCCTTGATAACTTCTTCTGTGCTCAGTGGATTGCCTCTTATATGGTAGCTAGGGGTAACCTTGATTTTCCCGAAGGGTATGACTATGCATTTTTTGGCATTTAACTTTAGGCCATGGCTCTGGCACCAGTTATCCGATTCTGTGAGGCCCTTCTGAAGGATATCTGTGTCAGATGTGTTGACTATGGCCAGTTTGCAGTCATCTGCAAACTTGGTCAGCCATAACCCTCCTGTGTTTGCTTGTACTTCGGAGAAGTAGATGCCGAACAAGAGTGGGCCCAGGACTGAGCCCTGTGGGACACCACTTGTGACAGGCATTGAGTCTGACATGGCGCCAGCAACTCTGACCCTGTGGGTTCTGTCACTCAGCCAGTTTGCAACCCATCTTGTGACGTATGGGTTTACCTTTAGGCTGATGAGTTTTTCAATGATACCCGAGTGGGGTATTGTATTGAAGGCCTTTGCTAGGTCCAGGTAGGCTGTATGGACTGCCTTACCCTCATCAATGGCCTTGGTGACCGTTCAAAGAAGTCAACCAAGTTTAGAAGGCATGATCTGCCTTTGACAAAGCCAAACTGGGTTTGATCCAGAGTCTGCAAATTCCCTATGTCTTTATTTATGAGATCCATTATGATCCTTTCCATGGCTTTGCAGATAAGGCTTGTCAAGCTAATGGGACGGTAATTTCCAGGGTCGGTGGAGGCACCGCCTTTGTGAAGTGGGACCACAGTCGCCAGCGCCACTCCCTGGGTACGTATCCAGAGGTTAGACTGAGATTAAACAGCTGTCCTAACTGTGGGTTTAATTCCTCATTGAGTTCATGGAGTACACATCTGAGGACACCATCAGGTCCCATGGATGCAGTGTTTTTTGCCTTGGAGAGAGCAGTTTTCACCTGGGCATTAGAGATGTTTGGGGGGCTACTATCATTTGGTATAGATATATCTCCTTTTGGGGGGGAGGGTGGGGTGAAGTTTGCACTGAACCTGTCAGCCAGTATGTTGGCAATGTCTGTAGGATCAGTAATCTTCACATCGTTTTGAACTAATTCTGAGCATATCTGGGAGCTTCCTCCCAGGTTTCTAACATAGCTAAAGAAGGCCTTATGATTGTCTTTTGAGTCTTTAGCTATTTTTTTCTCAAAATTTGCTTTGGATGATTTTATGAGAGCTCTTAGCTTTTTACTTATAATGATCAAAGGTGTCTTACCTCTTAAGGATTTAGCTGTATCTTGTAGTACCTTCCTCTCGTTGTTGTAGAGTTTGTTTATGGCTGGGGTCCACCAGACTGGACGCCTGCCTTTGGTACAAAGAGTCTTTGTTTTGTTTGGGATTGCCTGATCCATGCAGTCCTGCAGGTGCTGGTAGAAGGCATTTGTAAGTGATTCAGCGGCTTGCGTAGTGTTTACCGCAGGCTCGGGGGCCTTAAAGGAGACCACACTAGTCTTTAGAAGTGTGAAGTCAGCTTTTGAGAAGTTCTTTACTGTGGTTTTTTTTGTTTCAGGTGGGGGTGGGATGAGGACCTCCAGCAAGATTAGCTTGTGATCTGATCTCACCAGTGAGGGGTATACTTCAGGTGTTGAACATTGTGCTCCCATGTTCGTGATGATGAGATCAAGTATGTTGTCTCCTCTTGTGCACAGTGTTTGATGATTAACACTAATATCATAGGGAGTGATGACTAGCCCTTTAACTGCATAGTTCTTGATGACTGGCACTCTGCCTGCATAGTGTTTGATGACTAGCACTCCAACAACATAGCAAAAAAAAAAAAAAAAATATATATATGTGTTTGTTTTTTTAGTTCTGCCATATGAACTGCATCTACTGTTAAGATTGATTCTGTACTGACAATTTACTTTGAATTGTTAAAATTTATCCTGTAAATCAGTCTGTTTTTGCTTTTATTTTTTGTATTGATTTTGTTTATATGCTTGACTCACAGTAATTTGTTAATTTAGCTGTATTTACCTAGGAGCTTTTCTCCCCGGGCCTCTACTGAAAATGGACATGTATCCAGTTAGACTAGCCTGGTAAACAAATGTAAAATAAATAAATAAATAAAATAAATAAAATTTGAGACTAATGCTATAACTGCATAGTCTTTGATGACTAGTACTTTAACTGTATAGTGTTTGATTACTAGCACTCTAACTGTATAGTGCTTGATGACTGGCTCTCTAACAGCATAGTGTTTGATGACTAGCACTCTAACTGCATAGTGCTTGATGACTACCTCTCTAACTGCCTAGTGCCTGATGACTGCGCACTAACACTATAGTGTTTAATGACTAGCACTCTAACTGCATACTGCTTGATCACTAGCATTCTAACAGCATAGTGCTTGATGACTAGCACTCTAACTGCATAGAGTTAGATGACTAGCATTCTAACTGCATAGTAATTGATGACTAGTGCTCTAACTGCATAGTGCTTGATGACTAGCACTCTAACAGCATTGTGTTTGATGACTAGCACTCTAACTGCATAATGTTTGATGACTAACACTCTAACTGCACAGTGTTTAATAACTAGTGCTCTAACTGCATAGTACTTGACGACTAGCACTTAAACTGCAAAGTGTATGATGACTAGCACTCTAACTGCATAGTGCTTGATGACTAGCACTGTAATTGCATAGTGTTTAATGACTGGCACTCTAACTGCATAGTTTTTGATGACTGGCATGTGAACGGCATAGTGTTTGATGACTAGCACTCTAACAGCATAGTGCTTGATGACTAGCAATCTAACTGCATAGTTTCTGATGAGTGGCACTCGAATAGCTTCATGTTTGATATCTAGCTCTCTAACAGGATAGTGCTTAATGACTGGCCCTCTAGCTGTACAGTGCTTGATGTCTGGCACTCTGCACAGTGCTTGATGACTAGTGCTCTAACTGCACAGTATTTGATGACTAGCAGTCTAACTGCATAGTGCTTTATGACTGACACTCTTAACTGCATAGTGCTTGAAGACCCGCATTTTAACTACATACTGCTTGATGACTAGCACTCTAACTGCATAGTTCTTTATGACTAGCACTCTAACTGCATAGTGCTTGATGACCGGCACTCTAACTGCATAGTGTTTGATGACTAGCACTCTAACTGCATAGAGTTTGATGAGTAGCATGATAACATCATAGTGTTTCATGACTTGCACTCTAACTGTATAGTGCTTGATACCTGTCACTCTGCAGTGTTTGATGGCTAGCAGTCTAACAGCATAGTGTTTCATGACTAGTTTTCTAACTGCATACTGCTTGATGACTAGCATTCTAACAGAATAGTGTTTGATAAGTGGTGCTCTAACTGCATAGTCCTTGATAACTAGCACTCTACCTGCATAGTGTTTGATGAGTAGCACTCTAACTGTATAGTGCTTGATAACTAGCACTCTGACTGCATAGTGATTGATGACTAGCACTCTAACTGCATAGTGATGATGACTAGAACTCTAAGAGCATGGGGTTTGTTTACTAGTGCTCTAACTGCATAGTGCCTGAAGACTAGACCTCAAACAGCATAGTGTTTGATGAGTAGCACTCTAACTGCATAGTACTTGATTACTATCACTCTAACTGTATAGTGTTTGATGACTGGCACTCTAACTGCATAGTGTCTGATGACTAGTGATCTAACTGCATAGTGTTTGAGGACTAGCACTCTAACTGCATAGTGTTTGATGACTGGCACTCTAACTGCATAGTGTATGATGACTAGCTCTCTAACGGCATAGTGCTTGATGATTAGCACTCTAACAGCATAGTGTTTCATGACTGGCACTAAACTGCATAGTATTTGATGACTGGCAATCCAACTGCATAGTATTTGATGACTAGTACTCAAACTGCATAGTGTTTGATGACTAGCACTCTAACTGCATAGTGCCTAATGACTAGTGATCTAACTGCATAGTGTTTGATTACCACTAACAGCACAGTGTTTCATGACTGGCACTAAACTGCATAGTGTTTGATGACTGGCAATCCAACTGCATAGTTTTTGATGACTGGTACTCAAACTGCATAGTGTTTGATGACTAGCACTCTAACTGCATAGTGCCTAATGACTGACACTCTAACTGCATAGTGCTTGATGACTGGCACTTTGCCTGCATAGTGTTTGATGGCAGGCAATCTAACTGCATAGTGTTTGATGACTGGCACTCTAAACTGCATAGTGTTTGGTGACTAGCTATCTAACACCATAGTGTTTCATGA
The DNA here is from genome assembly GCF_019279795.1 of Protopterus annectens. Taxonomy (NCBI): domain Eukaryota; kingdom Metazoa; phylum Chordata; order Ceratodontiformes; family Protopteridae; genus Protopterus; species Protopterus annectens. Next base: position 978,576,262 of record NC_056725.1, on the reverse strand, counting down.
CTAGCACTCTAACTGTATATTGCTTGATAAATGGCACTCTGCAAACTGTTTACTGAGTATCAGTCTAACAGCACAGTGTTTCATGACTAGCTTTCTAACTGCATACTGCTTGATGACTAGCACTGTAACTGCATAGTGTTTGATGACTAGCTGGTACTCAAACTGCATAGTCCTTGATGACTAGCAATCTAACTGCATAGTCCTTGATGACTTGCACTCTACCCACATAGTGTTTAATGAGTAGCACTTTAACTGCATATTGTTTGATGACTAGTACTCTAACTGCATAGTGTTTAAAGAATGGCACTCTACCTGCATAGTGCTTGATGACTGGTACTCTAACTGCATAGTGTTGATGACTAGCACGGTGTTTGATGACTAAAACTCTAACAGCATGGGGATTGATGACTAATGCTCTGACTTCATAGTGCTTGATGACTGGCACTCTACCTGCATATTGTTTGATGACTAGCACTCTAACAGCATAGTGTTTGAGACTAACGCTATAACTGCATAGTCTTTGATGACTAGTTCTTTAACTGTATATTGTTTGATTACTAGCACTCTAACTGCATAGTGCTTGATGACTGGCTCTCTAACAGCATAGTGTTTGATGACTAGTGCTCTAACTGCATAGTGCTTGATTATGTTTGATAACTAGCACGCTAACTGCATAGTGCTTGATTACTACCACTCTAAATGCATAGTGTTTGATGACTAGCAGTTTAACAGTGTAGTGTTTGTGACTAACACTCTAACTGCATAGTGTTTGATGACTAGTACTTTAACTGCATATTATTTGATTACTAGAATGTTAACTGCATAGTACTTGATGACTGGCATAATGTTTGATGACTAGCGCTCTAACTGCATAGCGCTTGATGACTAGAACTCTAATTGCATAGTGTTACATAACTAGTTCTCTAACACTAGAGTGTTTAATGACTACCGTTCTAACTGGATACTGCTTGATGACTAGCACTCTAACGGCATAGTGCTTGATGACCGGGACTCTAAGTGCATAGTGTTTGATGACTGACACTCTAACTGCATAGAGTTTGATGAGTAGCATAATAACATCATAGTGTTTCATGACTTGCACTCTAGCTGTATAGTGCTTGATACCTGTAACTCTGCAGTGTTTGATGACTAGCAGACCAACAGCATAGTGTTTCATGATTAGTTTTCTAACTGCATACTGCTTGATGACTAGCATTCTAACAGCATAGTGTTTGATAAGTGGCACTCTAACTGTATAGTCCTTGATAACTAGCAATCTACCTGCACATGATTGATGAGTAGCACTCTAACTGTATAGTGCTTGATAACTAGCACTCTGACTGCATAGTGTTTGATGACTAGCACTCTGACTGCATAGTGCTGGATGACTAGCTCTCTAACTGCATAGTGCTTGATGACTGGTACTCTAACTGCACAGTGATGATGACTAGAACTCTAACAGCATGGTGTTTGTTTACTAGCATGCTAACTGCATAGTGCCTGATGACTAGTCCTCAAACAGCATAGTATTTGATGACTAGTGCTCTAACTGCATAGTGTTCCATGACCAGTGATCTAACACTAGAGTGTTTGATGACTACCATTCTAACTGTATACTTCTTCATGACTAGCAGTCAAACAGCATAGTGCTTGATTACTACCACTCTAAATGCATAGTGTTAGATGATTAGCACTCTAACTGCACATTGCTTGATGACTAGCACTCTAACAGCATAGTGTTTGATGGCCTGCACTCTAACTGCATAGTGCTGGATGACTGGCACTCTAACTGCATAGTGTTTGATGACTGGCACACACATGGCATAGTGTTTGACTAGCACTCTAACAGCATAGTACTTGCTAGCACACTAACTGTACATTGCTTGATGACTAGCACTCTAACAGCATAGTGTTTGATGGCCTGCACTCTAACTGCATAGTGCTTGATGACTAGCACTCTAACTGCATAGTGCTTAATGACTGGCACTCTACCTGCATAGTGCTTGATGACTGGCACTCTAACTGCATAGTGTTGATGACTAGCACCCTAAGTGCACAGTGTTTGATGATTAACACTAATATCATAGGGAGTGATGACTAGCCCTTTAACTGCATAGTTCTTGATGACTGGCACTCTGCCTGCATAGTGTTTGATGACTAGCACTCCAACAGCATAGTATTTGAGACTAATGCTGTAACTGCATAGTCTTTGATGACTAGTACTTTAACTGTATAGTGTTTGATTACTAGCACTCTAACTGTATAGTGCTTGATGACTGGCTCTCTAACAGCATAGTGTTTGATGACTAGCACTCTAACTGCATAGTGCTTGATGACTACCTCTAACTGCCTAGTGCCTGATGACTGCGCTCTAACACTATAGTGTTTAATGACTAGCACTCTAACTGCATACTGCTTGATCACTAGCATTCTAACAGCATAGTGCTTGATGACTAGCACTCTAACTGCATAGAGTTAGATGACTAGCGTTCTAACTGCATAGTGATTGATGACTAGTGCTCTAACTGCATAGTGCTTGATGACTAGCACTCTAACAGCATTGTGTTTGATGACTAGCACTCTAACTGCATAATGTTTGATGGCTAACACTCTAACTGCACAGTGTTTAATGACTAGTGCTCTAACTGCATAGTACTTGACGACTAGCACTTAAACTGCAGAGTGTATGATGACTAGCACTCTAACTGCATAGTGCTTGATGACTAGCACTCTAATTGCATAGTGTTTAATGGCTGGCACTCTAACTGCATAGTGTTCGATGACTGGCACGCGAACGGCATAGTGTTTGATGACTAGCACTCTAACAGCATAGTGCTTGATGACTGGCACTCTAACTGCAAAGCTTTTGATGAGTGGCACTCTAACTGCATAGTGCTTGATGACTGGCAATCTAACTGCATAGTTCCTGATGAGTGGCACTCGAATAGCTTCATGTTTGATATCTAGCTCTCTAACAGGATAGTGCTTAATGACTGGCCCTCTAGCTGTATAGTGCTTGATGTCTGGCACTCTGCACAGTGCTTGATGACTAGTGCTCTAACTGCACAGTGTTTGATGACTAGCAGTCTAACTGCATAGTGCTTTATGACTGGCACTCTTAACTGCATAGTGCTTGAAGACCCGCATTTTAACTACATACTGCTCGATGACTAGCACTCTAACTGCATAGTTCTTTATGACTAGCACACTAACTGCATAGTGCTTGATGACCGGCACTCTAACTGCATAGTGTTTGATGACTAGCACTCTAACTGCAAAGAGTTTGATGAGTAGCATGATAACATCATAGTGTTTCATGACTTGCACTCTAACTGTATAGTGCTTGATACCTGTCACTCTGCAGTGTTTGACGACTAGCAGTCTAACAGCATAGTGTTTCATGACTAGTTTTCTAACTGCATCCTGCTTGATGACTAGCATTCTAACAGCATAGTGTTTGATAAGTGGTGCTCTAACTGCATAGTCCTTGATAACTAGCACTCTATCTGCGTAGTGTTTGATGAGTAGCACTCTAACTGTATAGTGCTTGATAACTAGCACTCTGACTGCATAGTGATTGATGACTAGCACTCTAACTGCATAGTGATGATGACTAGAACTCTAAGAGCATGGGGTTTGTTTACTAGTGCTCTAACTGCATAGTGCCTGAAGACTAGACCTCAAACAGCATAGTGTTTGATGAGTAGCACTCTAATTGCATAGTACTTGATTACTATCACTCTAACTGTATAGTGTTTGATGACTGGAACTCTAACTGCATAGTGCTTGATGACTGGCAATCTAACTGCATAGTGTCTGATGACTAGTGATCTAACAGCATAGTGTTTGATGACTAGTGCTCTAACTGCATAGTGCTTGATTATGTTTGATAACTAGCACGCTAACTGCATAGTGCTTGATTACTACCACTCTAAATGCATAGTGTTTGATGACTAGCAGTTTAACAGTGTAGTGTTTGTGACTAACACTCTAACTGCATAGTGTTTGATGACTAGTACTTTAACTGCATATTATTTGATTACTAGAATGTTAACTGCATAGTACTTGATGACTGGCATAATGTTTGATGACTAGCGCTCTAACTGCATAGCGCTTGATGACTAGAACTCTAATTGCATAGTGTTACATAACTAGTTCTCTAACACTAGAGTGTTTAATGACTACCGTTCTAACTGGATACTGCTTGATGACTAGCACTCTAACGGCATAGTGCTTGATGACCGGGACTCTAAGTGCATAGTGTTTGATGACTGACACTCTAACTGCATAGAGTTTGATGAGTAGCATAATAACATCATAGTGTTTCATGACTTGCACTCTAGCTGTATAGTGCTTGATACCTGTAACTCTGCAGTGTTTGATGACTAGCAGACCAACAGCATAGTGTTTCATGATTAGTTTTCTAACTGCATACTGCTTGATGACTAGCATTCTAACAGCATATTGTTTGATAAGTGGCACTCTAACTGTATAGTCCTTGATAACTAGCAATCTACCTGCACATGATTGATGAGTAGCACTCTAACTGTATAGTGCTTGATAACTAGCACTCTGACTGCATAGTGTTTGATGACTAGCACTCTGACTGCATAGTGCTGGATGACTAGCTCTCTAACTGCATAGTGCTTGATGACTGGTACTCTAACTGCACAGTGATGATGACTAGAACTCTAACAGCATGGTGTTTGTTTACTAGCATGCTAACTGCATAGTGCCTGATGACTAGTCCTCAAACAGCATAGTATTTGATGACTAGTGCTCTAACTGCATAGTGTTCCATGACCAGTGATCTAACACTGGAGTGTTTGATGACTACCATTCTAACTGTATACTTCTTCATGACTAGCAGTCAAACAGCATAGTGCTTGATTACTACCACTCTAAATGCATAGTGTTAGATACATTGCTTGATGACTAGCACTCTAACAGCATAGTGTTTGATGGCCTGCACTCTAACTGCATAGTGCTGGATGACTGGCACTCTAACTGCATAGTGTTTGATGACTGGCACACACATGGCATAGTGTTTGACTAGCACTCTAACAGCATAGTACTTGCTAGCACACTAACTGTACATTGCTTGATGACTAGCACTCTAACAGCATAGTGTTTGATGGCCTGCACTCTAACTGCATAGTGCTTGATGACTAGCACTCTAACTGCATAGTGCTTAATGACTGGCACTCTACCTGCATAGTGCTTGATGACTGGCACTCTAACTGCATAGTGTTGATGACTAGCACCCTAAGTGCACAGTGTTTGATGATTAACACTAATATCATAGGGAGTGATGACTAGCCCTTTAACTGCATAGTTCTTGATGACTGGCACTCTGCCTGCATAGTGTTTGATGACTAGCACTCCAACAGCATAGTATTTGAGACTAATGCTGTAACTGCATAGTCTTTGATGACTAGTACTTTAACTGTATAGTATTTGATTACTAGCACTCTAACTGTATAGTGCTTGATGACTGGCTCTCTAACAGCATAGTGTTTGATGACTAGCACTCTAACTGCATAGTGCTTGATGACTACCTCTCTAACTGCCTAGTGCCTGATGACTGCGCTCTAACACTATAGTGTTTAATGACTAGCACTCTAACTGCATACTGCTTGATCACTAGCATTCTAACAGCATAGTGCTTGATGACTAGCACTCTAACTGCATAGAGTTAGATGAATAGCGTTCTAACTGCATAGTGATTGATGACTAGTGCTCTAACTGCATAGTGCTTGATGACTAGCACTCTAACAGCATTGTGTTTGATGACTAGCACTCTAACTGCATAATGTTTGATGACTAACACTCTAACTGCACAGTGTTTAATGACTAGTGCTCTAACTGCATAGTACTTGACGACTAGCACTTAAACTGCAGAGTGTATGATGACTAGCACTCTAACTGCATAGTGCTTGATGACTAGCACTCTAATTGCATAGTGTTTAATGGCTGGCACTCTAACTGCATAGTGTTCGATGACTGGCACGCGAACGGCATAGTGTTTGATGACTAGCACTCTAACAGCATAGTGCTTGATGACTGGCACTCTAACTGCAAAGCTTTTGATGAGTGGCACTCTAACTGCATAGTGCTTGATGACTGGCAATCTAACTGCATAGTTCCTGATGAGTGGCACTCGAATAGCTTCATGTTAGATATCTAGCTCTCTAACAGGATAGTGCTTAATGACTGGCCCTCTAGCTGTATAGTGCTTGATGTCTGGCACTCTGCACAGTGCTTGATGACTAGTGCTCTAACTGCACAGTGTTTGATGACTAGCAGTCTAACTGCATAGTGCTTTATGACTGGCACTCTTAACTGCATAGTGCTTGAAGACCCGCATTTTAACTACATACTGCTCGATGACTAGCACTCTAACTGCATAGTTCTTTATGACTAGCACACTAACTGCATAGTGCTTGATGACCGGCACTCTAACTGCATAGTGTTTGATGACTAGCACTCTAACTGCAAAGAGTTTGATGAGTAGCATAATAACATCATAGTGTTTCATGACTTGCACTCTAACTGTATAGTGCTTGATACCTGTCACTCTGCAGTGTTTGATGACTAGCAGTCTAACAGCATAGTGTTTCATGACTAGTTTTCTAACTGCATCCTGCTTGATGACTAGCACTAACTGCATAGTGCTTGATGACCGGCACTCTAACTGCATAGTGTTTGATGACTAGCACTCTAACTGCAAAGAGTTTGATGAGTAGCATGATAACATCATAGTGTTTCATGACTTGCACTCTAACTGTATAGTGCTTGATACCTGTCACTCTGCAGTGTTTGATGACTAGCAGTCTAACAGCATAGTGTTTCATGACTAGTTTTCTAACTGCATCCTGCTTGATGACTAGCATTCTAACAGCATAGTGTTTGATAAGTGGTGCTCTAACTGCATAGTCCTTGATAACTAGCACTCTATCTGCGTAGTGTTTGATGAGTAGCACTCTAACTGTATAGTGCTTGATAACTAGCACTCTGACTGCATAGTGATTGATGACTAGCACTCTAACTGCATAGTGATGATGACTAGAACTCTAAGAGCATGGGGTTTGTTTACTAGTGCTCTAACTGCATAGTGCCTGAAGACTAGACCTCAAACAGCATAGTGTTTGTTGAGTAGCACTCTAATTGCATAGTACTTGATTACTATCACTCTAACTGTATAGTGTTTGATGACTGGAACTCTAACTGCATAGTGCTTGATGACTGGCAATCTAACTGCATAGTGTCTGATGACTAGTGATCTAACAGCATAGTGTTTGATGACTAGTGCTCTAACTGCATAGTGCTTGATTATGTTTGATAACTAGCACGCTAACTGCATAGTGCTTGATTACTACCACTCTAAATGCATAGTGTTTGATGACTAGCAGTTTAACAGTGTAGTGTTTGTGACTAACACTCTAACTGCATAGTGTTTGATGACTAGTACTTTAACTGCATATTATTTGATTACTAGAATGTTAACTGCATAGTACTTGATGACTGGCATAATGTTTGATGACTAGCGCTCTAACTGCATAGTGCTTGATGACTAGAACTCGAATTGCATAGTGTTACATAACTAGTTCTCTAACACTAGAGTGTTTAATGACTACCATTCTAACTGCATACTGCTTGATGACTAGCACTCTAACAGCATAGTGCTTGATTACTACCACTCTGAATGCATAGTGTTTGATGACTATCACTCCAACGGCATAGTGCTTGATGACTAGTGATCTAAAAGCATAGTGTTTAATGACTATCCCTCTAACTGCACAATGCTTGATGACTAACACTCTAACATCATAGCGTTTGATGACTTGCACTCTAACTGCATAGTGCTGGATGACTGGCACTTTAACTGCATAGTGTATGATGACTAGCTCTCTAACGGCATAGGGCTTGATGATTAGCACTCTAACAGCATAGTGTTTCATGACTGGCACTAAACTGCATAGTATTTGATGACTGGCAATCCAACTGCATAGTATTTGATGACTAGTACTAAAACTGCATAGTGTTTGATGACTAGCACTCTAACTGCATAGTGCCTAATGACTAGTGATCTAACTGCATAGTGTTTGATTACCACTAACAGCACAATGTTTCATGACTGGCACTAAACTGCATAGTGTTTGATGACTGGCAATCCAACTGCATAGTGTTTGATGACTGGTACTCAAACTGCATAGTGTTTGATGACTAGCACTCTAATTGCATAGTGCCTAATGACTGACACTCTAACTGCATAGTGCTTGATGACTGGCACTTTGCCTGCATAGTGTTTGATGGCAGGCAATCTAACTGCATAGTGTTTGATGACTGGCACTCTAAACTGCATAGTGTTTGGTGACTAGCTATCTAACACCATAGTGTTTCATGACTAGCACTCTAACTGTATATTGCTTGATAAATGGCACTCTGCAAACTGTTTACTGAGTATCAGTCTAACAGCACAGTGTTTCACGACTAGCTTTCTAACTGCATACTGCTTGATGACTAGCACTGTAACTGCATAGTGTTTGATTACTAGCTGGTACTCAAACTGCATAGTCCTTGATGACTAGCAATCTAACTGCATAGTCCTTGATGACTTGCACTCTACCCACATAGTGTTTAATGAGTAGCACTTTAACTGCATATTGTTTGATGACTAGTACTCTAACTGCATAGTGTTTAATGAATGGCACTCTACCTGCATAGTGTTTGATGACTGGTACTCTAACTGCATAGTGTTGATGACTAGCACGGTGTTTGATGACTAAAACTCTAACAGCATGGGGATTGATGACTAATGCTCTGACTTCATAGTGCTTGATGACTGGCACTCTACCTGCATATTGTTTGATGACTAGCACTCTAACAGCATAGTGTTTGAGACTAACGCTATAATTGCATAGTCTTTGATGACTAGTTCTTTAACTGTATATTGTTTGATTACTAGCACTCTAACTGCATAGTGCTTGATGATTGGCTCTCTAACAGCATAGTGTTTGATGACTAGTGCTCTAACTGCATAGTGCTTGATTATGTTTGATAACTAGCACGCTAACTGCATAGTGCTTGATTACTACCACTCTAAATGCATAGTGTTTGATGACTAGCAGTTTAACAGTGTAGTGTTTGTGACTAACACTCTAACTGCATAGTGTTTGATGACTAGTACTTTAACTGCATATTATTTGATTACTAGAATGTTAACTGCATAGTACTTGATGACTGGCATAATGTTTGATGACTAGCGCTCTAACTGCATAGCGCTTGATGACTAGAACTCTAATTGCATAGTGTTACATAACTAGTTCTCTAACACTAGAGTGTTTAATGACTACCGTTCTAACTGCATACTGCTTGATGACTAGCACTCTAACAGCATAGTGCTTGATTACTACCACTCTGAATGCATAGTGTTTGATGACTATCACTCCAACGGCATAGTGCTTGATGACTAGTGATCTAAAAGCATAGTGTTTAATGACTATCCCTCTAACTGCACAATGCTTGATGACTAACACTCTAACATCATAGCGTTTGATGACTTGCACTCTAACTGCATAGTGCTGGATGACTGGCACTCTAATTGCATAGTGTTTGATGACTGGCACACGCATGGCATAGTGTTTGACTAGCACTCTAACAGCATAGTGCTTGGTGACTAGAACTCTAACTGCATAGTGCTTGATGACTAGCACTCTACTGCATAGGGCTTGATGACTGGCACTCTAACAGCATTGTGTTAATGACTAGCACCCTAAGTGCACAGTGTTTGATGACTAACACTCTAACAGCATAGTGTTTGAGACTAATGCTATAACTGCATAGTCTTTGATGACTAGTACTTTAACTGCATACTGATTGATCACTAGTACTCTAACAACAGTTTAGTGCTTGATGACTAGCTTTCTAACTGCATAGTGTTAGATGACGAGTGCTCTAACTGCATAGTGCTTGATGAGTAGTGCTCTAACGGCATAGTGCTTGATGACTAGCACTCTAACAGCATCAGGTTTGATAATTAGCACTCTAACTGCATAATACTTGATGACTAACACTCTAACTGCACAGTCATTAATGACTAGTGCTCTAACTGCATAGTGCTTGATGACTAGTACTGTAACAGCATAGTGTTTGATGACTAGCACTCTTACTGCTTGCTACTTGATGACTACCACTCTAACAGCATAGTGCTTGATGACTAGCACTCTAACTGCATAGTGTTGATGACTAGCACGGTGTTTGATGACTAAAACTCTAACAGCATGGGGATTGATGACTAATGCTCTGACTTCATAGTGCTTGATGACTGGCACTCTACCTGCATATTGTTTGATGACAAGCACTCTAACAGCATAGTGTTTGAGACTAATGCTATAACTGCATAGTCTTTGATGACTAGTTCTTTAACTGTATATTGTTTGATTACTAGCACTCTAACTGCATAGTGCTTGATGACTGGCTCTCTAACAGCATAGTGTTTGATGACTAGTGCTCTAACTGCATAGTGCTTGATTATGTTTGATAACTAGCACGCTAACTGCATAGTGCTTGATTACTACCACTCTAAATGCATAGTGTTTGATGACTAGCAGTTTAACAGTGTAGTGTTTGTGACTAACACTCTAACTGCATAGTGTTTGATGACTAGTACTTTAACTGCATATTATTTGATTACTAGAATGTTAACTGCATAGTACTTGATGACTGGCATAATGTTTGATGACTAGCGCTCTAACTGCATAGTGCTTGATGACTAGAACTCTAATTGCATAGTGTTACATAACTAGTTCTCTAACACTAGAGTGTTTAATGACTACCGTTCTAACTGCATACTGCTTGATGACTAGCACTCTAACAGCATAGTGCTTGATTACTACCACTCTGAATGCATAGTGTTTGATGACTATCACTCCAACGGCATAGTGCTTGATGACTAGTGATCTAAAAGCATAGTGTTTAATGACTATCCCTCTAACTGCACAATGCTTGATGACTAACACTCTAACATCATAGCGTTTGATGACTTGCACTCTAACTGCATAGTGCTGGATGACTGGCACTCTAATTGCATAGTGTTTGATGACTGGCACATGCATGGCATAGTGTTTGACTAGCACTCTAACAGCATAGTGCTTGGTGACTAGAACTCTAACTGCATAGTGCTTGATGACTAGCACTCTAACTGCATAGGGCTTGATGACTGGCACTCTAACAGCATTGTGTTAATGACTAGCACCATAAGTGCACAGTGTTTGATGACTAACACTCTAACAGCATAGTGTTTGAGACTAATGCTATAACTGCATAGTCTTTGATGACTAGTACTTTAACTGCATACTGCTTGATCACTAGTACTCTAACAACAGTCTAGTGCTTGATGACTAGCATTCTAACTGCATAGTGTTAGATGGCGAGTGCTCTAACTGCATAGTGCTTGATGAGTAGTGCTCTAACGGCATAGTGCTTGATGACTAGCACTCTAACAGCATCAGGTTTGATAATTAGCACTCTAACTGCATAATACTTGATGACTAACACTCTAACTGCACAGTCATTAATGACTAGTGCTCTAACTGCATAGTGCTTGATGACTAGTACTGTAACAGCATAGTGTTTGATGACTAGCACTCTTACTGCTTGCTACTTGATGACTACCACTCTAACAGCATAGTGCTTGATGACTAGCACTCTAACTGCATAGTGTTGATGACTAGAACGGTGTTTGATGACTAAAACTCTAACAGCATGGGGATTGATGACTAATGCTCTGACTTCATAGTGCTTGATTACTACCACTCTGAATGCATAGTGTTTGATGACTATCACTCCAACGGCATAGTGCTTGATGACTAGTGATCTAAAAGCATAGTGTTTAATGACTATCCCTCTAACTGCACAATGCTTGATGACTAACACTCTAACATCATAGCGTTTGATGACTTGCACTCTAACTGCATAGTGCTGGATGACTGGCACTCTAATTGCATAGTGTTTGATGACTGGCACATGCATGGCATAGTGTTTGACTAGCACTCTAACAGCATAGTGCTTGGTGACTAGAACTCTAACTGCATAGGGCTTGATGACTGGCACTCTAACAGCATTGTGTTAATGACTAGCACCATAAGTGCACAGTGTTTGATGACTAACACTCTAACAGCATAGTGTTTGAGACTAATGCTATAACTGCATAGTCTTTGATGACTAGTACTTTAACTGCATACTGCTTGATCACTAGTACTCTAACAACAGTCTAGTGCTTGATGACTAGCATTCTAACTGCATAGTGTTAGATGGCGAGTGCTCTAACTGCATAGTGCTTGATGAGTAGTGCTCTAACGCATAGTGCTTGATGACTAGCACTCTAACAGCATCAGGTTTGATAATTAGCACTCTAACTGCATAATACTTGATGACTAACACTCTAACTGCACAGTCATTAATGACTAGTGCTCTAACTGCATAGTGCTTGATGACTAGTACTGTAACAGCATAGTGTTTGATGACTAGCACTCTTACTGCTTGCTACTTGATGACTACCACTCTAACAGCATAGTGCTTGATGACTAGCACTCTAACTGCATAGTGTTGATGACTAGCACGGTGTTTGATGACTAAAACTCTAACAGCATGGGGATTGATGACTAATGCTCTGACTTCATAGTGCTTGATGACTGGCACTCTACCTGCATATCGTTTGATGACAAGCACTCTAACAGCATAGTGTTTGAGACTAACGCTATAACTGCATAGTCTTTGATGACTAGTTCTTTAACTGTATATTGTTTGATTACTAGCACTCTAACTGCATAGTGCTTGATGACTGGCTCTCTAACAGCATAGTGTTTGATGACTAGTGCTCTAACTGCATAGTGCTTGATTATGTTTGATAACTAGCACGCTAACTGCATAGTGCTTGATTACTACCACTCTAAACGCATAGTGTTTGATGACTAGCAGTTTAACAGTGTAGTGTTTGTGACTAACACTCTAACTGCATAGTGTTTGATGACTAGTACTTTAACTGCATATTATTTGATTACTAGAATGTTAACTGCATAGTACTTGATGACTGGCATAATGTTTGATGACTAGCGCTCTAACTGCATAGCGCTTGATGACTAGAACTCTAATTGCATAGTGTTACATAACTAGTTCTCTAACACTAGAGTGTTTAATAAATACCATTCTAACTGCATACTGCTTGATGACTAGCACTCTAACAGCATAGTGCTTGATTACTACCACTCTGAATGCATAGTGTTTGATGACTATCACTCCAACGGCATAGTGCTTGATGACTAGTGATCTAAAAGCATAGTGTTTAATGACTATCCCTCTAACTGCACAATGCTTGATGACTAACACTCTAACATCATAGCGTTTGATGACTTGCACTCTAACTGCATAGTGCTGGATGACTGGCACTCTAACTGCATAGTGTTTGATGACTGGCACACACATGGCATAGTGTTTGACTAGCACTCTAACAGCATAGTGCTTGGTGACTAGAACTCTAACTGCATAGTGCTTGATGACTAGCACTCTAACTGCATAGGGCTTGATGACTGGCACTCTAACAGCATTGTGTTAATGACTAGCACCCTAAGTGCACAGTGTTTGATGACTAACACTCTAACAGCATAGTGTTTGAGACTAATGCTATAACTGCATAGTCTTTGATGACTAGTACTTTAACTGCATACTGCTTGATCACTAGTACTCTAACAACAGTTTAGTGCTTGATGACTAGCATTCTAACTGCATAGTGTTAGATGACGAGTGCTCTAACTGCATAGTGCTTGATGAGTAGTGCTCTAACAGCATAGTGCTTGATGACTAGCACTCTAACAGCATCAGGTTTGATGACTAGCACTCTAACTGCATAATACTCGATGACTAACACTCTAACTGCACAGTCATTAATGACTATTGCTCTAACTGCATAGTGCTTGATGACTAGTACTGTAACAGCATAGTGTTTGATGACTAGCACTCTTACTGCTTGCTACTTGATGACTACCACTCTAACAGCATAGTGCTTGATGACTAGCACTTAAACTGCAGAGTGTATGATGACTAGCACTCTAATTGCATAGTACTTGATGACTAGCACTCTAATTGCACAGTGTTTGATGACTGGCAATCTGCATAGTGTTTGATGACTGGAATGCGAACAGCATAGTGTTTGATGACTAGCGCTCTAAAACCATAGTGCTTGATAAATAGCACTCTACCTGCATAGTTCTTAATGACTAGCACTCTAAGTGCATAGTGCATGATGACTAGCAATCTAACTGCATAGATTCTGATGACTGGCACTCAAACGGCATTGTGTTTGATGACTAGCTCTCTAAGGTTGGGAGGGTGGCCTAATGGTTAAGGTGTTTGCCTTACAAACACAAGGTGCAGGGTTTGAGTCTCACAAGGGATAATTGGCTAGGCTTAAAATGGCTCGCAAGGGCAGTTAGCTTAGTACTAATCTATGAATCTATGAATCTATGAATAGCATAGTGCTTAAAGATTAGCACTCTAATTTCACAGTGTTTGATGACTGGCACTCTGCATAGTGTTTGATGACTGGCATGCGAACAGCATAGTGTTTGATGACTAGTGCTCTAAAACCATAGTGCTTAATAAATAGCACTCTACCGGCATAGTGCTTAATGACTAGCACTCTAAGTGCATAGTGCATGATGACTGGCAATCTAACTGCATAGATTCTGATGACTGGCACTCAAACGGCATTGTGTTTGATGACTAGCTCTCTAATAGCATAGTGCTTAAAGACTAGCACTCTAATTGCACAGCGTTTGATGACTGGCACTCTGCATAGTGTTTGATGACTGGCACTCGAACAGCATAGTGTTTGATGACTAGCGCTCTAACAGCATAGTGCTTGATAACTAGCACTCTAACTGCATAGTGCTTGATGACTAGCACTGTAACTTTATAGTGTTTGATGACTGACACTCTAACTGCATAACGTTTGATGACTCGCACTCTAGCTGCATAGTGCTTGATGACAGGCACTCTAACTTCATAGAGTTTGATGACTAGCATGATAACATCATTGTGTTTCATGACTAGCACTCTAACAATATAGTGCTTGATACCTGTCACTTTGCATAGTGTTTGATGACTAGCAGTCTAACAGCATTGTTTTTCATGACTAGTTTTCTAACTGCATACTGCTTGATGACAAGCATTCTAACAGCATAGTGTTTGATAACTGCCACTCTAACTGCATAGTCCTTGATGACTAGCACTCTACCTGCATAGTGTTTGATGAGTAGCACTCTAACTGCATAGTGCTTGATGACTGGCACTTTAACAGCATAGTGTTTCATGACCAGTGCTCTAAGTGCATAGTGCTTGATGACTGGAACTTTAACAGCATAATGTTTGATGACTAGCACTCTAAGCGCATTGTGTTTGATGACTAGGACTCTAACAGTATAGTGTTTGATGATTAGTGCTCTAACTGCATACTGCTTGATAACTAGCACTCTAACAGGATAGTGCTTGATGACTAGCACTCTAACTGCATAGTGTTAGATAACTAGCACTCTAACTGCATAGTGCTTGATGACTATTGCTCTAACTGCAGAGTGTTTGATGACTAGGGCTCTAACTGCATATTGCTTGATGACTAGCACTCAAACTGCAGAGTGTATGATGACTAGCACTGCATAGTGCTTGACGAATACCACTCTAACTACATAGTGCCTCATGACTGCCACTCTACCTACACAGTGCTTGATGACTGGCAAAGAAAAGGCATAGTATTTGATGACTAGCAGTTTAACATAATAGTACTTGATAACTAGTACTCTAACTGCATAGTGTTTGATGACTGGCACTCCACCTGCATGGTGTTTGATGACTTGCACTCTAACGGCATAGTGCTTGATGGCTGACAATCTAACTGCATAGTGTCCAAAGACTGGCAGTTGAATGGCATCATGTTTGATGACTACCACTCTAACAGCTTAGTGCTTGATGAATAGTATTCAGACTGCGTAGTACTTGATGACTGGCACTCTAACTGCATAGTGCTTGATGACTAGTGCTCTAACTGCATAGTGCTTCTGAACTGGAAGTCTAACTGCATACTGTTTAGTGACTAGCTCTCTAACTGCATACTATTTGATGACTGGAACTCTAACTGCATAGTGCTTAATGACTAGCACTCTGCATGGTGAGTGATGACTAGCACTCCAAGTGCATAGTGCTTGATGACTAGCATTCTAACTGTATAGTGTTTGATGACTAGCACTCTAACTGCATATTGTTTGATGACTAGCACACTGACTGCAGAGTGTTTGATGACTAACATGATAACATCATAGTGTTTCATGACTTGCACACTAACTGTATAGTGCTTGATACCTGTCACTCTGCATAGTGTTTGATGACTAGCAGTCTAACGGCATAGTGTTTCATGACTAGTTTTCAAACTGCATACTGCTTGATGACTAGCATTCTAACAGCATAGTGTTTGATAACTGGTGCTCTAACTGCATAGTCCTTGATGACTAGCACTCTACCAGCATGATGTTTGATGAGTAGCACTCAAACATTATAGTGGTTATGACTACTCTCTAACTGCATAGTGTTTGATGACTAGCACTCTAACTGCATAGTGTTTCATGACTAGTGCTCTAAGTGCATAGTGCTTGATAACTGGAACTTTAACAGCATATTGTTTGATGCTAGCACTCTAACTGCATTGTGTTTGATGACTTGCACTGTAACTGCATAGTGTTTGAAGACTGGTACTCTATCTGCATTGTGTTTGATGACTAGCTCTCCAACTGCATAGTGCTTGATAATTAGCAGTCTAACAGCATTGTGTTTGATGACTGGCACTCAACCTGTATAGTGTTTCATGACTAGCAATCTAACTGAATAGTGTTTCATGACTGGCACTCAAACTGTATAGTGTTTGAAGACTGAGACTCTACCTGCATAGTGCTTGATGACAGGCAGTCTACCTGCATAGCGCATGATGACTGGCAATCTAACTGCATAGATTCTGATGACTGGCACTCAAACGGCATTGTGATTGATGACTAGCTCTCTAACAGCATAGTGCTTAAAGACTAGCACTCTAATTGTACAGTGTTTGATGACTGGCACTCTGCATAGTGCTTGATGACAGGCACTCTAACTGCATAGATTTTGATGACTAGCATGATAGCATCATTGTGTTTCATGACCAGTTCTCTAACACTAGAGTGTTTGATGACTACCATTCTAACTGCATACTGTTTGATGACTAGCACACTAACAGCATAGTGCTTGATTACTACCACTCTAAATGCATAGTGTTTGATGACGAGCACTTAACTGCATAGAGCTTGATGACTAGCACTCTACCAGCATAGTGCTTGATGGCTTGCACTCTAACTGCATAGTGCTAGATGACTGGCATTATAACTGCATAGTGTTTGATGACAGGCACAACGCATGGCATAGTTTTTGACTAGAGCTCTAAGAGCATAGTACTTGATGACTAGAACTCTAACTGCATAGTGCTTGATGATTGGCACTCTAACTGCATAGTGTTGATGACTAGCACCCTAAGTACACAGTGTTTGATGACTAACACTCTAAAATCATAGGGATTGATGACTAGCGCTCTAACTGCATAGCGCTTGATGACTGGCACTCTACCTGCATAGTGTTTGATGACTAACACTCTAACAGCATAGGAAGTGATGACTAGCACTCTAACTGCATAGTGCTTGATGACTGGCTCTCCAACAACAACATATTGTTTGATGACTGGTGCTCTAACTGCATAGTGCTTGATTACTGGCACTCTGTCAGCATAATGTTTGATGACTAGCACTCTAACTGCATAGTGCCTGATGACTAGCGCTCTAATTGCATAATGTCTGATGTCTGCTCTCTAACACTATAATGTTTAATGACTAGCACTCTAACTGCATACTGCTTGATCACTAGCACTCTAACAGCATAGTGCTTGATGACTAGCACTTTAACTGCATAGTGTTAGATGACTAGCATTCTAACTGCATAGTGCTTAATGACTAGTGCTCTAACTGTATAGTGCTTAATGACTAGCACTCTAACAGCATTGTGTTTGATGACTAGCACTCTAACCGCATAATGCTTGATGACTAACACTCTAACTGCACAGTGTTTGATGACTAGTGCTCTAACTGCATAGTGCTTGATGACTAGCACTCAAATTGCAGAGTGTTTGATGACTGTCACTCTAACTGCATAGTTTTTGATGAGTGGCAGTCTAACTGCATAGTTCTTGATGACTGGCAATATAACTGCATAGTTTCTGATGACTGGCACTCGAATGGCATCGTGTTTGATGAATAGATCTCTAACAGCATAGTGCTAAATGACTGGCCCGCTAACTGTATAGTGCTTGATGACTAGCACTGTAACTGTATAGTGCTTGATGTCTGGCACTCTGCATAGTGCTTGATGACTAGTGCTCTAACTGCATAGTGTTTGATGACTAGCACTCTAATTGCATAGTGCTTTATGACTGGCACTCCTAACTGCATAGTGCTTGATGACACGCATTCTAACTATATAGTGCTTGATGTCTAGTGCTCTAACTGCATAGTTCTTTATGACATGCACTCTACCTGCATAGTGCTTGATAACCGGCACTCTAACTGCATAGTGCTTGATGACTAGCACTCTAACTGCAGTGTTTGATGACTAGCACTCTACCTATTTGGTGTTTGATGACTGACACTCTAACTGCCTAGAGTTTGATGAGTAGCATAATAACATCATAGTGTTTCATG
This sequence comes from Protopterus annectens, assembly GCF_019279795.1. Lineage (NCBI taxonomy): Eukaryota > Metazoa > Chordata > Ceratodontiformes > Protopteridae > Protopterus > Protopterus annectens. Next base: position 978,557,438 of record NC_056725.1, on the reverse strand, counting down.
ACTTGCACTCTAACTGTATAGTGCGTGATACCTGTCACTCTGCAGTGTTTGATGACTACCAGTCTAACAGCATAGTGTTTCATGATAGTTTTCTAACTGCATACTGCTTGATGACTAGCATTCTAACAGCATAGTTTTTGATAAGTGGCGTTCTAACTGCATATCCCTTGATGACTAGCACTCTACCTGCATAGTGTTTGATGAGTAACACTCTAACTGTATAGTGCTTGATAACTAGCACTCTGACTGCATAGTGCCTGATGACTAGTCCTCAAACAGCATAGTTTTTCATGAGTAGCACTTTAACTGCATAGTGCTGGATGACGGGCACTCTAACTGCTTAGTGTTTGATGACTAGCACTCTGACTGCATAGTGCTTGATGACTAGCACTCTAACTGCATAGTGATGATGACTAGAACTCTAACAGCATGGTGTTTGTTTTCTAGCACTCTAACTGCATAGTGCCTGATGACTATTCCTCAAACAGCATAGTATTTGATGACTAGTCCTCTAACTGCATAGTGTACCATGACCAGTGCTCCTACACAAGAGTGTTTGTTGACTAGCATGCTAACTGCATAGTGTTCAATGACTAGTGCTCTAACACTAGAGTGTTTGATTACTACCATTCTAACTGCATACTGCTTGATGACTAGCACTCTAACAGCATAGTGCTTGATTACTACCAATCTAAATGTATAGTGTTAGATGACTAGCACTTAACTGCATAGTGCTTGATGACTATCACTTAACAGCATAGTGTTTGATGGCTTGCCCTCTGACTGCATAGTGCTGGATGACTGAAAATCTAACTGCATAGTGTTTGATGACTGGCATACGCATGTCATAGTGTTTGACTAGCACTCTAACAGCATAGTACTTGTTGACTAGAACTCTAACTGCATAGCGCTTGATGACTAGCATTCTAACTGCATAGTGCTTAATGACTGGGACTCTACCTGCATAGTGCTTGATGACTGGCACTCTAACTGCATAGTGTTGATGACTAGCACCCCAAGTGCACAGTGTTTGATGATTAACACTTTAACAGCTTAGGGATTGATGACTAGTGCTTTAACTGCATAGTGCTTGATGACTGGCACTCTAAAAGCATAGTATTTGAGACTAATGCTATAACTGCATAGTCTTTGATGACTAGTACTTTAACTGTATAGTGTTTGATTACTAGCACTCTAACTGCATAGTGCTTGATGACTGGCTCTCTAACAGCATAGTGTTTGATGACTAGTGCTCTAACTGCATAGTGCTTGATTACTGGCACTCTAACAGCATAGTGCTTGATTACTACCATTCTAAATGCATAGTGTTTGATGACTAGCATTTAACTGCATAGTGCTTGATGACTAGTGCTCTAACAGTATAGTGTTTGATGAGTAGCCCTCTAACTGCACAGTGCTTGAGGACTAGCACTCTAACAGCATAGTGTTTGATGGCTTGCACTCTAACTGCATAGTGCTGGATGACTGGCACTATAACTGCATAGTATTTGATGACTTGCACACGCATGGCATAGTGTTTGTCAAGAGCTCTAACAGCATAGTACTTGATGACTAGAACTCTAACTGCATAGTGCTTGATGACTAGCACTCTAACTGCATAGTGCTTAATGGCTGGCACTCTACCTGCATTGTGCTTGATGACTGGCACTCTAACTGTATAGTGTTGATGATTAGCACCCTAAGAACACAGTGTTTGATGACTAACACTCAACAGCATCAGGATTAATGACTAGCGCTCCAACTGCATAGTGCTTGATGACTGGCACTCTACCTGCATAGTGTTTGATGACTAACACTCTAACAGTATAGCGATTGATGACTAGCACTTTTAACTGCATAGTGCTTGATGACTGACACTCTACCTGCATAGTGTTTGATGACTAGCACTCTAACAGCATAGTGTTTGAGACAAATGCTATAACTGCATAGTCTTTGATGACTAGTACTTTAACTGTATAGTGTTTAATTACTAGCACTCTAACTGCATAGTGCTTGATGACTGGCACTCTAACAGCATAGTGTTTGATGACTAGTGCTCTAACTGCATAGTGCTTGATTACTTGCACTCTAACAGCATAATGTTTGATGACTAGCACTCTAACTGCATAGTGCTTGATGACTAGCACTCTAACTGCATAGTGTCTGATGACTGCACTCTAACACTACAGTCTTTAATGACTAGCACTCTAAATGCATACTGCTTGATCACTAGCACTCTAACAGCATAGTGCTTGATGACTAGCACTTTAACTGCATAGTGTTAAATGACTAGCATTCTAACTGCATAGTGCTTGATGACTAGTGCTCTAACTGTATAGTGCTTAATGACTAGCACTCTAACAACATTGTGTTTGATGACTAGAACTCTAACTGCATAATGCTTGATGACTAACACTCTAACTGCACAGTGTTTGATGACTAGTGCTCTAACTGCATAGTGCTTGACGACTAGCACTCAAATTGCAGAGTGTATGATGACTAGCACTCTAACTTTGCTTGATGACTAGCACTCTAATTGCATAGTGTTTGATGACTGTCACTTTAACTGCATAGTTTTTAATGAGTGTCAGTCTAACTGCATAGTGTTTGATGACTGGCAATATAACTGCATAGTTTCTGATGATTGGCACTCGAATGGCATCATGTTTGATGAATAGCTCTCTAACAGCATAGTGCTTAATGACTGGCCCGCTAACTGTATAGTGCTTGATGGCTAGCACTGTAACTGCATAGTGCTTGATGTCTGGCACTCTGCATAGTGCTTGATGACTAGTGCTCTAACTGCGTAGTGTTTGATGACTAGCACTCTAATTGCATAGTGCTTTATGACTGGCACTCCTAACTGCATAGTGCTTAATGACACGCATTCTAACTACATAGTGCTTGATGACTAGCGCTCTAACTGCATAGTTCTTTATGACATGCACTCTACCTGCATAGTGCTTGATAACCGGCACTCTAACTGCATTGTGTTTGATGACTAGCACTCTAACTGCATAGTGCTTGATGACCGGCACTCTAACTGCCTAGTGCTTGATGACTAGCACTCTAACTGCAGTGTTTGATGACTAGCACTCTACCTATTTGGTGTTTGATGACTGACACTCTAACTGCCTAGAGTTTGATGAGTAGCATAATAACATCATAGTGTTTTATGACTTGCACTCTAACTGTATAGTGCTTGATACCTGTCACTCTGCAGTGTTTGATGACTAGCAGTCTAACAGCATAGTGTTTCATGATAGTTTTCTAACTGCATACTGCTTGATGACTAGCATTCTAACAGCATAGTTTTTGATAAGTGGCGTTCTAACTGCATAGCCCTTGATGACTAGCACTCTACCTGCATAGTGTTTAATGAGTAACACTCTAACTGTATATTGCTTGATAACTAGCACTCTGACTGCATAATGCTTGATGACTAGCACTTTAACTGCATAGTATTTCACGAGTAGCACTCTAACTGCATAGTGCTTGATGACGGTCACTTTAACTGCTTAGTGTTTGATGACTAGCACTCTGACTGCATAGTGCCTGATGGCTAGTCCTCAAACAGCATAGTATTTGATGACTAGTGCTCTAACTGCATAGTGTACCATGACCAGTGCTCCTACACAAGAGTGTTTGTTGACTAGCATGCTAACTGCATAGTGTTCCATGACTAGTGCTCTAACACTAGAGTGTTTGACTACCATTCTTACTGCATACTGCTTGATGACTAGCACTCTAACAGCATAGTGCTTGATTACTACCACTCTAAATGTATAGTGTTAGATGACTAGCACTTAACTGCATAGTGCTTGATGATTAGCACTCTAACAGCATAGTGTTTGATGGCTTGCACTCTGACTGCATAGTGCTGGATGACTGGCAATTCAATATGCAGATGGCTCTACTATTATCTGCTCAGCCACATCTTAAACCAAACTACAGACCCTTACCCAAAAAGCATTTAATACTGTTGAAGAATGGTTCACAAACCGTTGCCTCCTCCTACGCCCCAAAAAAACTAAACTGCTACTCTTCTCACCAACCTGTAAGTCCACCCCCATACATTTCACACTTACATCTAACAATGGTACTCTTATTTCTCCCGACACTAGTACCAAACTCCTAGGAATAACAATAGACAATAACCTCAACTTTGATAGTTATATTAACAGTACAAAACTTTAAAGAAGTTCATGGTATATTGAAAGTGAACAAAACGCGTAATTTATTTCCTGGCTTGTGTCATGTTTCCAGTCATTCATTGGCATCAGTTTATCATATTAACAGTACAATAAAAATGGTCAACAAGAAACTGGGATCCCTCTATAGAATCAAACCCTTTCTTACACCAGTAGCCCAGACTGCTATAGCGAGAACTCACCTAATCTCTACTCTACTCTATGCTTCACTCATTTATATGAATCTTTCTAAAAACAACCTCAACAAACTGTCAGTATCCTATAACAATATTGCCAGATTTGCTACTGACTCTCCTTTCAGAACTCATCACTGCCTTAATCTAAAACAACTTGATTGGCTAGAGTTTCTACACCATCTTCAATTTCTACTGCTTGCTATGGCCCAAAAGACCCTGTATCAACCCACCAATACTCCAATACTCTCAAGCCTGTTATGGCTAGGCTTGTATAGGCCCTAGGGCTGATAGCCTAGTACCAACCTATGAACCTATGAACCTATGAATACTCCAATACTCTCAAGCCTCTTTACCCCCTACAATAATCCAAAAAATGTACACTCATCAAACAAACTACTGTTTAACACTTGCAGATCCAACAACTCAGCAGGTGACTCCCTTTTCTCTAATACTGTTGGAAAGCTATTGCATTTACTACCCACTGAACTCACAACTCTGTCTTCTCTTACACTTTTTAAAAAGAAACTCAAACTATACCTCAATACACACTGGTTATCTTCCTGCACTAATCCTGACTAACTTTCTTACTTCTCACAAATAACTACAGTACATCATCGTAGTCTTACCCGTATAGTTTCTTTTTACCATGAAACTGCTAATGAATTTCATAAATATATGTATATAACATCCTCTCATAAATATTATCCTTGTTGTTTACTGTTCTTGCCATGCACAGTTGGAGTATGGTAGTTAGTATTTCTCTAACAAACTTTTTGGTATTTTTTTGAAAAAAAAAACAAAAAATACTTTTTTTTTGTTCTAACTAAAATGTATTTGTTCTAACTACTACTACTTTCTATATTGTATTTTTGTATGTATCTTTAATGTTATTTCCTTCTATATTGTATTTTGTATGTGTCTTGGAGCTTTTCTTCCCAGGCCTCTACTGAAAATGGACATGTATCCAGTTAGACTAGCCCAGTCAACAAATGTAAAATAAAAAAAAATAAAAATATATATATATATATATATATATATATATATATACATACACACACATATATATATATATATATATATATATATATATATATATATATATATATATATATATATATATATAGTGTATGTAATATATATATATATATATATATATATATATATATATATATATATATATATATATATATATATATATTATGTATGTGGTTAAGGCAGTTTTGAGCAGCTTTGAGTGTGTTTGCGCGATGGTAAGTGGTGCTAACGTATGGTTAAATGAAAAGATGCTTACACTGTGTAGGCTTCACTTACCAGTGCACAAATCTACTTAGTATTTATATTTAAGCAATGCTTACACCTGCTATGGATAGCTTAGCCCTGGTAACCAGTGATCACATTCCAGTCTGATAAAATAGCAGGGTAATGACATCTTTAATACGTGTGTTTTATTTCCTGTACATAACATGCTTCTATGTGCTGTCATTACAGTAGCAAGGGGTGTGAGTATACTGTATGGGACACCTGGGTATACATGGGTAGTACCACAATCTTTTCTCTTTGGATTTGTTTCATACATGACTAGCATCCCAAGTTATATGAAGTCACACTTGCATGTTACACCAGCTACAGTCCACTGGTTGACAGAAATAGTTTAACACATATTGTATCATTATGTTAGTACTTTTAACAGTGCTTTTTCAAGTAAGAGTAGATTGCAGATTGTAGTACTGGAACCATACAGCCCTGCATGCAAAGCTGAACTATGAGTACTGAGTATCTTGTTCTTGGTGTTTGAGCTGTATGTTTATATGTATCTCCTGTTGGATATTGATCTGATATGTTGATATTAACTGTAGACTACTATGTTTTTTGGACATGTCATTGAGGACTGCTGTCATGTAGTAATGGCATACCTTTCAGTTTCAGATGTGTATCTTTCAAAACATTCATCCTAATGCATAACTTGTTGCCTATCTACTTTCTGTCTGTCATCTGTACAGATGTGCAGATGTCAGGTATTGCTACGGCCATACCACTATGTAGGTGCCCACATTGTATTGTGCTGTGGGCCTGGACACTGCTGCTAGTTCTGACATATGGGACATTCCTTAATGTGGGCCTTGCCCCATTTCCTTGCCTGTGTGAGGGACATTACAGAAGTGGTGGCCTACAGATTCACTTACAGTGAGTGGCAATACGTCACAGGACAGGACATGTGGAGACAGCCTACCAACATGGGGGACATATCCCCAGAGTTGTGAACAGATTCTCTGTCATCAGTGCTGTTATACAGATGGTGGATTGATAGAGTGACAGGGTTTGTGTGGGTATGTATTTAGTGTGTGATGTCATGACTCACAGTGATATGTCTCTGACATATCTCTCCACTGGCACACTGTTCACATACTGGCCACATGTCTGCCTGTCATGTTATGGGTATTCACTAGACAGTTGGTGTTCTTGGTAAATCACTTGTGGGCTCTGTGGAATGCAGCCAGTAAATACATCTGTTGGTATTACCGACATCATATTCCTCATAAAGGATGTTACAACAAACCCAGTGACATCTGCAACTGCCTCAATGTATGACAGCAGTATGTCCAATCTATCCCTGTGTTTGTGCCACTGTTCCCACCTAGTGATATAGGGGTTGATGCCAAGCTTAGTGAGTGGGGAATGTTATCAAAGGCTTTGGCCAGATCAATATAGGCTGTATGTGTCTCCTTGCCTTCATCCACAGCTCAAATGATTGACGGCAAGAAGTTGGCCAGGTTGAATGAGCAGGTATAACCTACCTTTCACAAAGGTAAACTGTGTGGGATCCTGAGTGTGCAGATTCCCATATCAGTGTTTATTAGCTGCATGATGATGATGCATTCCATATCTTTGCATAACAGACTTGTCAGGCAGTTGGGGCGGTATTTCCCAGGGTCTATAGTTACACTTCATTTGTGGAGAGGGCTGACTGTAGTAGTGCACAATTCAGTAGGAACAAAGCTTGAGGTGAGGCTATGCTTAAACAGGGCA
>NC_056725.1:978510024-978545024 GCF_019279795.1 Protopterus annectens | reverse complement strand
TGCTAAACCTGTTATTCTATCAACTTTCTGTGTTTGTAGGGATGATTGTTCCTTATGGCTTTGTCCAGATTTCTTACCCTGATGGGTTGGAGGTGTTATGAGTGATCTCGCTCTATTTAAATTGCTGTACGGCAATTCTGATGTGCAGGAGGTGTGTGTATTGTGAGAGCACTGCTCTCAGACACACCCCCTGCACACATGCACAGAACCATGTCTATATTACAGCAAGGCAGCACAACTTCATGAATATGCATGGCGCACTACCATGCTGCATGGGAAAGGTCCTTTCCATGCAGGAATAAGCTATTCCTGCACTGAAGTTTACTGAATCCGGGGGGTAGATTTTGATGTTATAGAATGGGAAGTTTTTTTTTTTTATGGTGTCTTCTGTGACAATGTCAGCCTAGCTATCTGGAATTTTGTAAATAATCATATGTCATTTGTGAATATTAATATGATTCATATGCTTATCTTACAAATGTAAGATAACTATATGTTATGTACTGAGCTTCAAGAATGTAACCACAGTGTACCCTACTGGAAAAGAACAGAAATGTATATAAACTATATACCTGTGCAAATGTATGTTATAATAGTAGAAGCTAGAACAAACAGAGTTAACTTGCAAAACTTCAAGAAAATAGGTTGAAAAGTAAGGTGTTTTATGATTGTGTTGTCTCAGTTTCAGTGTAGCAAGCAGACACAATGTCTAGAGCTAGAGGTATTCCTATTGTCTTGAAACATAAATAATTACTAGGTTTCAAATATAAAAGTGTTTTATTACTCTGTGACTTCCTAGCAGCTGCACACTTCTGAGAGATATGTATTTTTGACACAGAGGTATTAAATTCTAAGTATCTGTTTAGCCTGGGAACTGAAGTCAGGTAACAAAGAGTGATATCATCCAAGCTAACCCAACAGTAATGTTGATTATTAATTTAAGAACTCTCTCAGAGAAAGACTGGGCATTTTGTATCTTGCCTTGGACCTAGAAACACCCATCATCTGCATTTGCCTTGCTCTGTAAGTAAGTTATTTAGAGCATAGTATCTTTTAGATATAGATAGGAATCTAGTGAAGGTTAGTTTAGATGTTTTCTGTATTTATTTGAGACTGTCCTGTAACGTTGTTTTAAAATATTTCCCATGATTCTGAGCACTTTTCAATAAGTGTTGCTGGATCTTTTACATCTATCTGAGCTACCATCAACTCATGCAGATGGGGTCTCATGTTCAAAGTCTCATCTGAATGATAGTTTCACTTATCTTAAATCTCTCTTGAAAAAGATGACACAGAAGCATAATTCTGTGTAAATATCATACTTAGAGCCACATGGTATACAAATCAAAAATGAAGGAGTAAAAACAAGATGTAATAATACTGCAAGATGAGGGGATTAAATCCAGACCTGCTGGATGATGGCTACTAAGGATTCATAACTTTTAGCTCTGTGATACATTGACGTTTAACAACATGAGCAATTCTACTGCTTTCTTCAGCTACCGGTCATCAAGCACTATGCAGGTAGAGTGCTAGTCATAAAGAACTATGCAGTTAGAGCACTAGTCATCAAGCACTATGTAGTTAGAATGCGGGTCATCAAGCACTATGCAGTTAGGATTGCCAGTCATAAAGCACTATGCAATTAGAGTGCTAGTCATCAAACACTATGCAGGTAGAGCACTAGTCATCAAACACTATGCAGTTAGAGCACTTGTCATCAAGCCCTATGCAGAGGGCCAGACATCAAGCACTATGCAGTTACAGTGATAGCCATCAAGCACTATACAGTTAGCGGGCTAGTCATTAAGCACTATGCTGTTAGAGAGCTATTCATCAAACACGATGCCATTCGAGTGCCAATCATCAGAAACTATGCAGTTATATTGCCAGTCATCAAGCACTATGCAGTTAGACTGACACTCATCAAAAACTATGCAGTTAAAGTGACAGTCATCAAACACTATGCAATTAGAGTGCTAGTCATCAAGCAAAGTTAGAGTGCTAGTCATCATACACTCTGCAATTTGAGTGCTAGTCGTCAAGCACTATGCAGTTAGAGCACTAGTCATCAAACACTGTGCAGTTAGAGTGTTAGTCATCAAGCATTATGCAGTTAGAGTGCTAGTCATCAAACACAATGCTGTTAGAGTGTTAGTCATTAAGCACTATACAGTTAGAGCACTAGTCATCAAGCACTATGCAGTTAGAATGCTAGTCATCTAACACTATACAGTTAAAGTGCTATCATCAAGCACTATGCTGTTAGAATGCTAGTGATCAAGCAGTATGCAGTTAGAGTGTTAGTCATTAAACACTATAGTGTTAGAGTGCAGTCATCAGACACTATGCAGTTAGAGCGCTAGTCATCAAGCACTATGCAGTTAGAGTGCTAGTCATCAAACATTATGCTGTTAGAGTGCCAGTAATCAAGCACTATGCAGTTAGAGCACTAATCATCAAACACTATGCTGTTAGAGTGCCAGTCATCAAGCACTATGCAGTTAGAGTGCTAGTAATTAAACACTATACAGTTAAAGTACTAGTCATCAAAGACTATGCAGTTATAGCATTAGTCTCAAACACTATGCTGTTAGAGTGCTAGTCATCAAACACTATGCAGGTAGAGTGTCAGTCATCAAGCACTATGCAGTTAAAGTGTTAGTCATCAATTGCTATGCTGTTAGAGTGTTAGTCATCAAACACTATGCAGGTAGAGTGCCAGTCATCAAGCACTATGCAGTTGGAGCGCTAGTCATTAATCCTGATGCTGTTAGAGTGTTAGTCATCAAACACTGTGTTCTTAGTGTACTAATCATCAACACTATACAGTTAGAGTGCCAGTCATCAAGCACGATGCAGGTAGAGTGCCAGCCATTAAGCACTATGCAGTTAGAGAGCTAGTCATCAAACACAATGCCATTTGAGTGCCAGACATCAGAGTCTATGCAGTTAGATTTCCCGTCATCATGCACTATGCAGTTAGAGTGCTAGTCATTAAGCACTATGCAGGTACAGTGCTATTTATCAAGCACTATGCTTTTAGATGCTAGTCATCAAACACTATGCTGTTCGCATGCCAGTCATCAAACACTATGCAGAGTGCCAGTCATCAAACACTGTGCAATTAGAGTGCTAGTCATCAAGCACTATGCAATTAGAGTGCTAGACATCATACACTCTGCAGTTTCAGTGCTAGTCATCAAGCACAATGCTGTTACAGTACTAGTCATCAAGCACTATTCGGTTAGAGCACTAGTCATTAATCACTGTGCAGTTAGAGTGTTAGTCATCAAGCATTATGCAGTTACAGCCCTAGTCATCAAACACTCTGCAATTAGAGCACTAGTCATCAAGTACTATTCAATTAGAGTGCTAGTCATCTAACACTATGCAGTTAGAGTGCTAGTCATCAAGCATTATACTGTAAGAGTGCTAGTTATCAAACAGTATGCAGTTAGAGCAATAATCATCAAACACTATACTGTTAGAGTCCTAGTCATCAAACACAATGCACTTAGAGTGCTAGTCATTAATCATTATGCTGTTAGAATTCCAGTTATCAAGCACTACGCACTCAGAGCACTAGTCATGAAACACTATGCTGTAGTGCCAGTCATCAAGCAGTTTGCAGTTAGAGTGCTAGTTTTCAAGCAATGTGCAGTTAGAGAGTTAATCACAAACACTATGATGTTAGAGTGCTACTCATCAAACACTACAGAGGTAGAGTGCTAGTCATCAAGGGCTATGCAGTTAGAGCACCAGATATCAAGTACTATGCAGTTAAAATGCTAGTCATCAAGCAGTAAGCTGTTAGAGTGGTAGTCATCGAACACGATGCCATTCGACTGCCAGTCTTCGGACACTATGCAGTTAGATTACCAGCCATCAAGCACTATGCCGTTAGAGTGCAAGTCATCAAACACTATGCAGTTGGAGTGCCAGTCATCAAACACTATGCAGTTAGAGTGCTAGTTATCAAGTACTATTATGTTGAAGCGCTAGTCATCAAATACTATGCAGTTCCTTTGCCAGTCATCAAGCACTGTGCATGTAGAGTGGCAGTCATGAGGTACTATGTAGTTAGATGGTATTCGTGAAGCACTATGCAGTGCTAGTCATCATACACTCTGCAGTTAGAGTGCTAGTCATCTAACACTATGCAGTTAGACTGTTAGTCATCAAGCACTATCCTGTTAGAGTGCTAGTTATCAAGCATTATGCAGTTAGAGCTCTAGTCATCAAACACTATGCTGTTAGAGTGGTAAGCCTTAAGCACTATGCAGTTAGAGTGCCAGTCATCAAACATTATGCATTTTGAGTGCTAGTCATCACGTACCACCCAGTTACAGTGCCAGTCATTAAGCACTATGCAGTTAGAGTGCTAGTAATCAACCACTATGCTGTAATAGCGCTAGTCATGAGACACTATGCAGTTAGAGTGTCAGACATCAAACACTATGGACTTAAAGTGCTAGTCATTAAACACCATGCAGTTAGAGTGCTAGTCATCAAGCACTATGCAGCTAGAGTTCTAGTCATCAAACACTATGCAGTTAGTGTGCTATTTATCAAACACTATGCAGTTAAAGCTCTAGTCATCAAACACTATGCTGTTACAGTGGTAGGCCATAAACACTATGCTGTTAGAGTGCAAGTCATCAAAGGCTATGCACTTAGAGACCGATGTCATACAGAAACTATGTAGTTAGAGTGGTAGTCATAAAAAACTATGAAGTTAGAGCGCTAATCATCAAACACTATCCTGTTAGACTGCACGTCAGCAAGCACTATACAGTTAGAGGACTAGTCATCAGTCACTATGCAGGTGGACTGCTATTCATCAAACACTATGCTGTTAGACTACTAGTCATGAAGCACTATGCAGTTACAGTGCTAGTCATCAATCACTATGCAGTTAGAGTGATAGTCATCAAACATTATGCCGTTGGAATGCCAGTTATCAAACACTATTCAGTTAGAGTGCTAGTTTTCAAACATTATACAATTGCAGTGCCAGTCATCAAACACTATGCAGTTAGATTGCTGGTCATGAAAGACTATACAGGTTGATTGCCAGTCATCAAACACTATGCTGTTAGACTGCTAATTATCAAGCACTAGGCAGTTAGAGAGCTAGTCATCAAATAGTATGCAGTTAAAGAGCTAGTCGCTAAACAGTATGCAGTTAGACTTCCAGTCTATAAACACTATGCAGTTAGAGAACTAATCATCAAGCACTAAGCAGTTAGAGTGCCAGTCATCAACCAATAAGCTGTTAGAGTGGTAGTCATCGAACACGACGCCATTCGAGTGCCAGTCTTTGGACACTATGCAGTTAGATTGCCAGCCATCAAGCACTATACCGTTAGAGTGCAAGTCATCAAACACTATGCAGTTGGAGTGCCAGTCATCAAACACTATACAGTTAGAGTTCTAGTTATCAAGCACTATTATGTTAAAGCATTAGTAATCAAATGCTATGCTGTTCCTTTGACAGTCATCAAGCACTGTGCAGATAGAGTGGCCGTCTTGAGACACTATGTAGTTAGAGTGGTATTCGTCAAGCACTATGCAGTGCTAGTCATCATACACTATGCAGTTTGAGTGCTAGTCATCAAGCAATATGCAGTTAGAGCCCTAGTCATCAAACGCTCTGCAGTTAGAGCACTAGTCATCAAGCACTATGCAGTTAGAGCACTAGTCATCTAACATTATGCAGTTAGAGTGCTAGTCATCAAGCACTATCCGGTTAGAGTGCTAGTTATCAAGCAGTATGCAGTAAGAGCACTAGTCATCAAACACTATATTGTTAGAGTTCTAGTCATCAAACACAATGCACTTAGAGTGCTAGTCATCAAACATTATGCTGTTAGAGTTCCAGTCATCAAGCACTATGCACTTAGAGCACTAGTCATGAAACTTTATGCTGTTAGTGTGCCAGTCATCAAGCACTATGCAGTTAGAGTGCTACTCATCAAGCACTGTGTAGTTAGAGAGTTAATCACAAACTCTATGATGTGAGAGTGCTACTCATCAAACACTATGCAGGTAGAGTGCTAGTCATCAAGGACTATGCAGTTAGAGCGCCAGTTATCAAACACTATGCTGTTAGGATGCTTGTCATAAAGCAGTATGCAGTCAGAAAACTAGTTGTTAAAGACTATGCTGCTAGACTGCTAGTCATCAAACACTATGCAGAGTGACAGGTATCAAGCACTATACAGTTAGAGTGCTAGTCATGACACACAATGATGTTATCATGCTAGTCAGCATAGATGCAGTTAGTGTGCCTGCCATCAAGCACTATGCAGACAGAGTGCGAGTCATCAAACATTATGCAGTTAGAGTGTCAGTCATCAAACACTATAAAGTTAGAGTGCTAGTCATCAGGCAATATGTAGTTAGAGTGCTAGTTATCAAGCCCTATGCTTTTGGAGCCCTAGTCATCAAACACTATGCTGTTCGTGTGGCAGTCATCAAACACTATGCATTGTGCCAGTCATCAAACACTTTGCAATTAGAGTGCCAGTCTTTAAGCACTATGCTGTTACAGAGCTAGTCATAAAACACAATGCTGTTTGAGTGCCAGACATCAGAATCTATGCAGTTAGATTGCCAGTCATCATGCATTATGCGGTTAGAGTGCTAGTCATTAAGCACTATGCAGGTAGAGTGCTATTTATCAAGCACTATGCTTTTAGAGTGCTAGTCATCAAACACTATGCTGTTCGCATGCCAGTCATCAAACACTATGCAGAGTGCCAGTCATCAAACACTGTGCAATTAAGAGTGCTAGCCATCAAGCACTATGTAATTAGAGGGCTAGACATCATACACTCTGCAGTTTGAGTGCTAGTCATCAAGCACTATGCTGTTACAGTACTAGTCGTCAAGCACTATGCGGTTAGAGCACTAGTCATTAATCACTGTACAGTTAGAGTGTTAGTCATCAAGCATTCTGCAGTTAGAGCCCTAGTCATCAAACACTCTGCAGTTAGAGCACTTGTCATCAAGCACTATTCAATTAGAGTGCTAGTCATCTAACACTATGCAGTTAGAGTGCAACCATCAAGGACTATGCAGTTAGAGGGCCAGATATCAAGTACTATGCAGTTAGAATGCTAGTCATCAAGCAGTAAGCTGTTAGAGTGGTAGTCATCGAACACAATGTCATTTGACTGCCAGTCTTCGGACACTATGCAGTTAGATTGCCAGCCATCAAGCACTATGCCGTTAGAGTGCAAGTCATAAAACACTATGCAGTTGGAGTGCCAGTCATCAAACACTATGCACTTAGAGCACTAGTCATGAAACACTATGCTGTTAGAGTGCCAGTTATCAAGCAGTATGCAGTTAGAGTGCCAGTCATCAAGCAGTATGCAGTTAAAGTGCTAGTCATCAAGCACTGTGCAGTTAGAGAGTTAATCACAAACACTATGATGTTAGAGTGCTACTCATCAAACACTATGCAGGTAGAGTGCTAGTCATCAAGGACTATGCAGTTAGAGTGCCAATTATCAAACACTATGCTGTTAGAATGTTTGTAATCAAGCAGTATGCAGTTAGAAAACAAGTCGTAAAAGACTATGCTGTTAGACTGCTAGTCTTCCAACAATATGCAGACTGACAGGTATCAAGCACCATACAGTTAGTGTGCTAGTCATGAAACACTATGATGTTATCATGTTAGTCATCAAACACTCTGCAGTCAGCGTGCTAGTCATCAGACACTTTGCAGTTATAGTGCTAGTCATCAAACACTATACAGTTAGAGTGCTAGTCATCAAGCACTATGCACTTGGAGTGCTAGTCATCAAGCACCATGCATTTAGAGTGATAGTCATTAAGCACTATGAAGTTAGAGTGCTAGTCATCAAATAGTATGCAGTTAGAGAGCTAGTCACTAAACAGTATGCAGTTAGACTTCCAGTCTAGAAGCACTATGCAGTTAGAGAACTAATCATCAAGCACTATGCAGTTAGAGTTCCAGTCATCAAGTACTATGCAGTTAGAATGCTAGTCATCAAGCACTAAGCTGTTAGAGTGGTAGTCATCGGACAGGATGCCATTCGAGTGCCAGTATTTGGACACTATGCAGTTAGATTGCCAGCCATCAAGCACTATACCGTTAGAGAGCAAGTCATCAAACACTATGCAGTTGGAGTGCCAGTCATCAAACACTATGCAGTTAGAGTTCAAGTTATCAAGCACTATTATGTTAAAGCGCTAGTCATCAAATGCTATGCTGTTCCTTTGACAGTCATCAAGCACTGTGTAGGTAGAGTGGCAGTCTTGAGGCACTATGTAGTTAGAGTGGTATTCATCAAGCACTATGCAGTGCTAGTCATCATACACTCTGCAGTTTGAGTGCTAGTCATCAAGCAATATGCAGTTAGAGCCCTAGTCATCAAACGCTCTGCAGTTAGAGCACTAGTCATCAAGCACTATAAAGTTAGGCACTATGCAGTTAGAGTGCGAGTTATCAAGCACTATGCTGTTGGAGCGCTAGTCATCAAACACTATGCTGTTCGCGTGGCAGTCATCAAACACTATGCAGAGTGCCAGTCATCAAACACTGTGCAATTAGAGTGCCAGTCTTTAAGCACTATGCTGTTAGAGTGCTAGTCATTAAGCACTATGCAGGTACAGTGCTATTTATCAAGCACTATGCTTTTAGATGCTAGTCATCAAACACTATGCTGTTCGCATGCCAGTCATCAAACACTATGCAGAGTGCCAGTCATCAAACACTCTGCAGTTTGAGTGCTAGTCATCAAGCACTATGCTGTTACAGTACTAGTCATCAAGCACTATTCGGTTAGAGCACTAGTCATTAATCACTGTGCAGTTAGGGTGTTAGTCATCAAGCATTATGCAGTTAGAGCCCTAGTCATCAACCACTCTGCAGTTAGAGCACTAGTCATCAAGCATTATTCAATTAGAGTATGCAGTTAGAAAACTAGTCATGAAAGACTATGCTGTTAGACTGCTAGTCATCAAACAATATGCAGAGTGACAGGTATCAAGCACTGTACAGTTAGAGTGCTAGTCAAGAAACACAATGATGTTATCATGCTAGTCATCAAACTCTATGCAGTTAGAGTGCCTGTCATCAAGCACTATGCAGATAGAGTGTGAGTCATCAAACACTATGCAGTTGGAGTTCTAGTTATCAAGCACTAATATGTTAAAGCACTAGTCATCAAATGCTATGCCGTTCGTTTGCCAGTCATCAAGCACTGTGCAGGTAGAGTGGCAGTCATGAGGCACTATGTAGTTAGAGTGGTATTTGTCAAGCACTATGCAGTGCTAGTCATCATACACTCTGCAGTTTGAGTGCTAGTCATCAAGCAATATGCAGTTAGAGCCCTAGTCATCAAATGCTCTGCAGTTAGAGCACTAGTCATCAAGCACTATGCAGTTAGAGCACTAGTCATCAAGCACTATGCAGTTAGAGCACTAGTCATCTAACACTATGCACTTAGAGTGCTAGTCATCAAACATTATGCTGTTAGAGTTCCAGTCATCAAGCACTATGCACTTAGAGCACTAGTCATGAAACACTATGCTGTTAGAGTGCCAGTCATCAAGCACTATGCAGTTAGAGTGGTACTCATCAAGCACTGTGCAGTTAGAGAGTTAATCACAAACACTATGATGTTAGAGTGCTACTCATCAAACACTATGTGGGTAGAGTGTTAGACATCAAGGACTATGCAGTTACAGCGCCAGTTATCAAACACTATGCTGTTAGGATGTTTGTCATCAAGCAGTATGCAGTTAGAAAACTAGTCGTGAAAGACTATGCTGTTAGACTGCTAGTCATCAAACACTATGCAGAGTGACAGGTATCAAGCACTATACAGTTAGACTGCTAGTCATGAAGCACAATGATGTTATCATGCTAGTAATCAAACTCTATGCAGTTAGAGTGCCTGTCATCAAGCACTATGCCGATAGAGTGCGAGTCATCAAACATTTTGCAGTTAGAGTGTCAGTCATCAAACACTATAAAGATAGAGTGCTGGTCATCAGGCACTATGCAGTTAGAGTGCTAGTTATCAAGCACTATGCTGTTAGAGTGCTAGTCATCAAACACTATGCTGTTCACATGCCAGTCATAAAACACTATGAAGAGTGCCAGTCATCAAACACTGTGCAATTAGAGTGCTAGTCTTTAAGCACTATGCTGTTAGAGAACTAGTCATCAAACACAATGCCGTTTGAGTACCAGTCATCAGAATCTATGCAGTTAGATTGCCAGTCAACATGCACTATGCAGGTAGAGTGCCTTTCATCAAGCACTATGCAGGTAGAGTCTCAGTCTTCAAACACTATGCAGTTTGATGGCCAGTAGTCAAACACTATGCTGTTCGTGTGGCAGTCATCAAACACTATGCAGAGTGCCAGTCATCAAACACTGTGCAATTAGAGTGCCAGTCTTTAAGCACTATGCTGTTAGAGAGCTAGTCATCAAACACAATGCCGTTTGAGTGCCAGACATCAGAATCTATGCAGTTAGATTGCCAGTCATCATGCACTAAGTGGTTAGAGTGCTAGTCATTAAGCACTATGCAGGTAGAATGCTATTTATCAAGCACTATGCTTTTAGAGTGCTAGTCATCAAACACTATGATGTTTGCATGCCAGTCATCAAACAATATGCAGACTGCCAGTCATCAAACACTATGCAATTAGAGTGCTAGTCATCAAGCACTATGCAATTAGAGTGCTAGTCATCATACACTCTGCAGTTTGAGTACTATTCATCAAGCACTATGCTGTTAGAGTGGTAGTCATCAAGCAGCAAGCAGTAAGAGTGCTAGTCATCAAACACTATACTTTTACAGTATTAGTCATCAAGCACTATGCAGTTAGAGCACTCGTCATTAATCACTGTGCAGTTAGTGTTAGTCATCAAGCATTATGCAGTTAGAGTGCTAGTCATCAAACACGATGCTGTTGGAGTACTAGTGATCAAGCAGTATGCAGTTAAAGTACTAGTCATCAAAGACTATGCAGTTATAGCATTAGTCTCAAACACTATGCTCTTAGAGTGTTAGTCATCAAACACTGTGCACTTAGGGTGCTAGTCATCAACACTATGCTGATAGACTACTAGTGATCAAGCAGTATGCAGTTAAAGTAGTAGTCACAAAGAATATGCAGTTATAGCATTAGTCTCAAACACTATGCTCTTAGAGTGTTAGTCATCAAACACTGTACACTTAGGGTGCTAGTCATCAAGCACTATCCAGTTAGAGTTCTAGTCACCAAGCACTATGCTGTTAGAGCGCTAGTCAAACACTATGCCATGCATGTGCCAGTCATCAAATATTATGCAGGTAGAGTGCCAGTCATCCAGCACTATGCAGTTAGAGTGCAAGTCATCAAACACTATGCTGTTAGAGTGTTAGTCATCAAGCACTGTGTAGTTAGAGGGATAGTCATTAAACACTATGCATTTAGAGTGGTAGTAATCAAGGTCTATGCTGTTAGAGTGCTAGTCATCAAGAAGTATGCAGTTAGAATGATAGTCATCAAACACTCTAGTGTTAGAGCCCTAGTCATGGAACACTATGCAGTTAGCGTGCTAGTCATTAAACACTCTAGTGTTAGAGCACCGGTCATGGAACACTATGCAGTTAGAGCACAAGTCATCAAATACTATGCTGTTTGAAGAATAGTCATCAGGCACTATGCAGTTTGAGTGCTAGTAAACACACACCATGCTGTTAGAATTCTAGTCATCATCACTATGCAGTTAGACTACTAGTCATCAAGCACTATGCAGTCAGAGTGCCAGTCATCAATCACTATGCAGTTAGAGTGCTAGTCATCAAACACAATGCAGTTAGAGTGCCGGTCATCAAGCACTATGCAGGTAGAGTGCTAGTCATAAAGAACTATGCAGTTAGAGCACTAGTCATCAAGCACTATGTAGTTAGAATGCGGGTCATCAAGCACTATGCAGTTAGGATTGCCAGTCATAAAGCACTATGCAATTAGAGTGCTAGTCATCAAACACTATGCAGGTAGAGCACTAGTCATCAAGCACTATGCAGAGTGACAGACATCAAGCACTATGTATTTACAGTGCTAGTCATCAATATGCAGTTACAGTGCTAGTCATCAAGCACTATACAGTTAGAGGGCCAGTCATTAAGCACTATGCTGTTAGAGACCTAGTCATCAAACACGATGCCATTCAAGTGCCAGTTATCAGAAACTATGCAGTTAGATTGTCAGTCATCAAGCACTATGCAGTCAGAGTGCCACTCATCAAAAACTATGCAGTTAGAGCTCCAGTCATCAAACACTATGCAATTAGAGTGCTAGTCATCAAACACTATGCAGTTAGAGTGCTAGTCATCATACACTCTGCAATTTGAATGCTAGTCATCAAGCACTATGCAGTTAGAGCACTCGTCATTAAACACTGTGCAGTTAGAGTGTTAGTCATCAGGCATTATGCAGTTAGAATGCTAGTCATCTAACACTATGCAGTTAAAGTGCTATCATCAAGCACTATGCTGTTAGAATGCTAGTGATCAAGCAGTATGCAGTTAGAGTGTTAGTCATTAAACACTATAGTGTTAGAGTGCAGTCATCAGACACTATGAAGTTAGAGCGCTAGTCATCAAGCACTATACAGTTAGAGTGCTAGTCATCAAACAT
This sequence comes from Protopterus annectens, assembly GCF_019279795.1. Lineage (NCBI taxonomy): Eukaryota > Metazoa > Chordata > Ceratodontiformes > Protopteridae > Protopterus > Protopterus annectens. The sequence continues at coordinate 978,532,343 of NC_056725.1, read as the reverse complement.
TATGCTGTTAGAGTGCCAGTCATCAAGCACTATGCAGTTAGAGTGCTAGTAATTAAACACTATACAGTTAAAGTACTAGTCATCAAAGACTATGCAGTCATAGCATTAGTCTCAAACACTATGCTGTTAGAGTGCTAGTCATCAAACACTATGCAGGTAGAGTGTCAGTCATCAAGCACTATGCAGTTAAAGTGTTAGTCATCAATTGCTATGCTGTTAGAGTGTTAGTCATCAAACACTATGCAGGTAGAGTGCCAGTCATCAAGCACTATGCAGTTGGAGTGCTAGTCATTAATCCTGATGCTGTTAGAGTGTTAGTCATCAAACACTGTGTTCTTAGGGTGGTAATCATCAACACTATACAGTTAGAGTGCCAGTCATCAAGCACGATGCAGGTAGAGTGCCAGCCATTAAGCACTATGCAGTTAGAGCGCTAGTCATCAAACACTATACAGTTAAAGTACTAGTCATCAAAGACTATGCAGTTATAGCATTAGTCTCAAATACTATGCTGTTAGAGTGCTAGTCATCAAACACTATGCAGGTAGAGTGCCAGTCATCAAGCACTATGCAGTTAAAGCACTAGTCATCAATCCCTAAGCTGTTAGAGTGTTAATCATCAAACACTGTGCACATGGGGTGCTAGTTATCAACACTATGCAGTTATAGTGCCAGTCTTCAAGCACTATGCAGGTAGAGTCCCAGCCATTAAGCACTATGCAGTTAGAATGCTAGTCATCAAGCACTATGCAGTTAGAGTTCTAGTCAACAAGTACTATGCTGTAAGAGTGCTAGTCAAACACTATGACATGCGTGTGCCAGTCATCAAACACTATGCAGTTAGATTGCCAGTCATCCAGCACTATGCAGTCAGAGTGCAAGCCATCAAACACTATGCTGTTTGAGTGCTAGTCATCAAGCACTATGCAGTTAAGTGCTAGTCATCTAACACTATACATTTAGAGTGGTAGTAATCAAGCACTATGCTGTTAGAGTGCTAGTCATCAAGCAGTATGCAGTTAGAATGGTAGTCAAACACTCTAGTGTTAGAGCACTAGTCATGGAACACTATGCAGTTAGCATGCTAGTCAACAAACACTCTTGTGTAGGAGCACTGGTCATGGTACACTATGCAGTTAGAGCACTAGTCATCAAATACTATGCTGTTTGAGGACTAGTCATCAGGCACTATGCAGTTAGAGTGCTAGTAAACAAACACCATGCTGTTAGAGTTCTAGTCATCATCATTATGCAGTTAGAGTGCTAGTCATCAAGCACTATGCAGTCAGAGTGCTAGTCATCAAACACTAAGCAGTTAAAGTGACCGTCATCAAGCACTATGCAGTTAGAGTGCTACTCATGAAATACTATGCTGTTTGAGGACTAGTCATCAGGCACTATGCCGTTTGAGCACTAGTAAACAAACACCATGCTGTTAGAGTTCTAGTCATCATCACTATGCAGTTAAAGTGCTAGTCATCAAGCACTATGCAGTTAAAGTGCTAGTCATCAAGCACTATGCAGTCAGAGTGCTAGTTATCAAGCACTATACAGTTAGAGTGTTACTCATTAAACACTATGCAGGTAGAGTGCTAGTCATCAAGGGCTATACAGTTAGAATGCCACTTATCAAAAACTATGCTGTTAGAATGCTAGTCATCAAGCAGTATGCAGTTAGAAAACTATCATGAAACACTATGCTGTTAGACTGGTAGTCATCAAACACTGCAGAGTGGCAGGTATCAAGCACTTTACAGTTAGAGTGCAAGTCATGAAACACTATGATGTTATTATGCTACTCATTAAACTCTAGGCAGTTAGAGTGTCAGTCATCAAACACTAAATAGGTAGAGTGCTAGTCATCAAACACTGCAGTTAGAGTGCCGGTTATCAAGCACTATGCAGGTAGAGTGCATGTCATAAAGAACTATGCAGTTAGAGCGCTAGTCATCAAGCACTATGTAGTTAGAATGTGTGTCATTAAGCACTATGCAGTTAGGAGTGCCAGTCATAAAGCACTATGCAATTAGAGTGCTAGTCATCAAACACTATGCAGTTAGAGCACTAGTCATCAAGCACTATGCAGAGTGCCAGACATCAAGCACTATGCAGTTACAGTGCTAGCCATCAAGCACTATACAGTTAGCAGGCCAGTCATTAAGCACTATGCTGTTAGAGAGCTATTCATCAAACACGATGCCATTCGAGTGCCAATCATCAGAAACTATGCAGTTATATTGCCAGTCATCAAGCACTATGCAGTTAGACTGACACTCATCAAAAACTATGCAGTTAAAGTGACAGTCATCAAACACTATGCAATTAGAGTGCTAGTCATCAAGCAAAGTTAGAGTGCTAGTCATCATACACTCTGCAATTTGAGTGCTAGTCATCAAGCACTATGCAGTTAGAGCACTAGTCATCAAGCACTGTGCAGTTAGAGTGTTAGTCATCAAGCATTATGCATTTAGAGTGCTAGTCATCAAACACAATGCTGTTAGAGTGCTAGTCATTAAGCACTATACAGTTAGAGCATTAGTCATCAAGCACTATGCAGTTAGAATGCTAGTCATTTAACACTATGCAGTTATAGTGCTAGTCATCAAGCACTATGCTGTTAGAGTGCTAGTGATCAAACAGTATGCAGTTAGAGTGCTAGTCATTAAACACTAAAGTGTTAGACTGCAGTCATCAGACACTATGCAGTTAGAGTGCTAGTCATCAAGCACTATGCAGTTAGAATGCTAGTCATCAAGCATTATGCTGTTAGAGTGCAAGTAATCAAGCACTATGCAGTTAGAGCACTAGTCATCAAGCACTATGCAGAGTGCCAGACATCAAGCACTATGCAGTTACAGTGCTAGTAATCAAACACTATACAGTTAAAGTACTAGTCATCAAAGACTATGCAGTTATAGCATTAGTCTCAATTACTATGCTGTTAGAGTGCTAGTCATCAAACACTATGCAGGTAGAGTGCCAGTCATCAAGCACTATGCAGTTAAAGCACTAGTCATCAATCCCTAAGCTGTTAGAGTGTTAATCATCAAACACTGTGCACTTGGGGTGCTAGCACTACATCCTGGCATCTTGGAGAAGTGGGAGCCATGCATGGTAGACTAGTCAGTTCAGCATCATCACACCTAACCTTGAGAACTACCACTGCCAGGAGTTGCACTGCTACTTCCACAGCCTTGGCTAGACATTGGAGCATTACCTGAACATGAGCAGTGTCTGCTGGAGAACTCTCATTAGGACTACATTCAGACCTATGACCTGTGGTCTACCATGTCTGTGGACATTGCAATCACTGACGGAGCAGTGGCTGTAGTGACAATGTGGCAGTGGAATCTTGGATGGCCATGTCTGTTAATACCAGAAGATAGAGTGGCTCTTCTGCCACATTGATGCCCACCCTCCCCCAACAGACATTCCATCACAGAAACTATCTGATCCAGTGTGTTGTGCATCCTATCTAAGCAGTTGCCTACACAGTTCATGGAGTCACTCACATTAGAACGTATGACACACTATCGCTTCCATGGTCTGAGTCAAACATTCCTGTGCCTCCACTACAGCCTCTACACATGTTTCTGGTTGCACCTAATGACACACCAGCTTCAGGAGGAAAGTGGACATCAGGCCTTCTCTGAGCAACCCTTCCAACCCTCAGATGTATGACACCATACCCTTATGGCTACCAAGAGAGGCAAACGGCTCTGCAACCAGAGTACCTACACTACCAGATCTACTCTGTCAACCTCAACCTGTCCTATATCAGAGGTCTGTGCATCCTGAGTTTGCCTTGGCATACTGACTGTGTCCAAAACATGGGCAGGGGATGTGGGAATCACAACCTCAGTGTCAGACTGACTCTCTCCACCCAAGAGTGTGCCTGTTCATTACCATCATCATCCTCAGAGGCTACAGGTACTCTGACATTGGGGGATAGGAATTCCACACTGCTACGCTCAGGATCACCTATGATAAATAGCAATAAACACAACAAACAGAAAAACAGAGAATACAATTGATCACATATTTTCCTTATAATAAGAGTATGCTAAACTTCTTAACACATACTAAAGCTACAAAAACTCTACTGTCATATAGACCCAAATCTACCTTATGTACAGTATTGACAATAAACACATGTGGCTTATCATGTGCAGATTGGCTGGCAGTCTGCATTCTAGAAGTGCCTGTATGTGAGGAATGGAGAGGAAAGAAGTCTGCTAAGTATTACAATGCAAATGAATCAAGAACAAGAGAACAATCCCTTTCATGGTGCAAATTAAAAAAGTTCTCATGAAAAAGAGTTAGTGAGCAGTTACCTGTTCTCCTCAAATCTAAAGCAAACTCTGCTATTTCTGTATGACTGTAGTATGACTCACAGTTATTGCTTGCTCTCTCTTTCTCTCTCTCTCTCTCTCTGTATACATATATATATATATATATATATATATATATATATATATATAGAGAGAGAGAGAGAGATAAATATATAATATGACCCCTGCTTCTTGCATACTGGAAGGTCTGCTTGTGGCACTCTTGGCCTGTTGTCCATATCTGCATCAATGTCAAGAAGTTTTGTGGAACCCTTTGATAAGCTATCTTGATCTCTGATAGTGGACAGGAACTCCTCATGTTTGGTTAGTAGTGGTTTGGTAGGAGTATCCACCTGTTCCTAGGCAACTGAAGTGGTCCTATGGTGGGCAGAGGTTATCATGTCAGTTGCCTTTGACTTATCTGGGAGTAGGTTCTTCCATGCCCTCAGACAGCATTAAGGTTATTGACCACCTATTGCCATGTCCCGTCTTGGGCAGATTGGTCACCTCTACCTCTCCCTAACAGAAAAGCTCCATAGAGATGTAAGACCTGGATAATGACCTCATTTTCTATATCACTATATGGGGGCTTATGGGGTACTGATGTATTTGTGGGTGTAATATCCCTGTATGAGATGAAACAGAAAACATGCGCAACAAATTAAGCATATAATACAAAAGATGCCTATGACCTCAGTTCTGTGTGACTCTATGCATCCAACATGCACACAAACAGTTTCTACATGTTAAGTTCTCACTATGATTACAGACAAGTTAAGCACCACCAATCCACCTACAACCCCCAACAAAAAAGAAGTATATTTAAAACCCAGTTATCGACACACATACTATAACACTACTGGAATGGAGATAACACAGGTTTAAACTTTCTAATACATTGCTGTATTAACAATAACAATTATAAATGCAGCCTTAGAAAAGTAAGACCAAACAGTTATAACTGCCATATTCATTGCTATGGGTTTCACTTGGTAGAAATACACAAACATAACATTTTTTTCTTTTCCTGCTAACACAGATAAACTGACAGACCCTCATTCATACCTACAATAAATCTGAAATGTGTATACAAACATGACATACAAAATAACATAAAATAATTTTGTCATGTAGCATTCAGTAGCATAATTATAGAAATGCAGACATGGCTATAGCAAAAGTAAGGAATAAAAGTAAATACATTTAACATTACACAAGTGCTTTTCAATGGTCACTGCACTTCACCTTGTAATGTAAAACTAAAAGCATTAATTAAGATATAGCAAAATACCTTGACTATACAGCACTGTAGAAAATAGATAAATCTCCCAAAGTCTTGTATTACTTGCTGTACTAAATCTCTGTTTCAAAACAGTCTCACCAGTATGATACAAGGGCATTAGCTACACAATTACATCTATATACTGCACAGCCAGCCCTGTGAACACTGTGGTTGTGCAAATGAGGTGTGAAATCGTAATCATTCCTGAATTACAAAGGCTGCACTAAGTGTAGGGAATATAAACATGATGTAAGTACCTACCCCTATCTGCTTTCACGTAGAGCAGTCCCATGTTTAAAAGACGAAAACATTTTTTGCACTTCTCTTGTTAATTGTGACTGTATTGTACCAATTTCTTAAGTTATTTGCTGTTTTTTTCCCTTCACTTTACATAAGAAACTGTACTGTCTACTGCTGTTTGGAGTAGATAATTGCTTTGTATTACACTGTATCTAATAGTTCTAGGGAGGTTGTAGCTAGTTTGTGTGGTCTTCTTACACTTGGGCTGCAAACCAGCCATTCCACATTAAGAAGCTTTTCTTTCTGTACTCTTGTAGCAGAAGTGTACTGATCTAACCTATCTGAGTTGGGGATCGATGGGGGAAGCTTATTGTATATTTTCCCACCTGATAGTCAACTTAAAACTTGCTCCTGTTTGCTTGTATTTAAGCCTCACATTTGTGTGGGCTTTGGTATAACTACTCAAAGCTGCTTGTTGTTTGGTGATTTTGCTAGAGAGTGCTGAGAATATGCCTTCACCTGGAGCAATGGATTGCTCAAAAGACAAAAATAAATATTTTGTTGCACTTCTAATTTTACTGTATTTTAGCAGTGTCTTAAGTTATTTGTAGTTTTTTTCCTGCACTTTACATAAAAACTGTATGGTTTACTGTTGTTTTAAGTAGTTAAGTGCACTGTATTACATTTTATCTGATAGTTCTAGGGCTGTTGTATCTAGTTTGTGTGGTCTTCTTACAGTTGGGATCCAAACCAGCAATTCTACATTAAGAATGTTTTTTCCTTCACTCTTGTGGCAGAAATGTGATGATCTAATCTGTATGGGTTGGGGATTGCTGGTGAGAGACATATTGTGTGTTTTCCTGATTGGTGGTCAACTTAAAACCTGTTCATCTTTGCTCATATTTAAGCTTCTCATTTGCATGGGCTTTGGCATAACAACTCAGAGCTCTTCATTATTTGTCAACTTCGCTAGAGAGTGCTGAGAATCTGTTTTCACTTGGAGCAATCCATTACTCAAAAGATGAAAATATTTTGTTGCACTTCTCTTGTTAATTGTGACTGTATTTTAGCAGTTTCTTAAGTTATTTCCTGTTTTTTCCTGCACTTAACGTCCTAAAAAAACTTTAATGTCTACTGCTGCTTGAAGTAGTAAATTACACTATATTACATTGTATGTGATAGTTCCAGGGCTGTTATAGCTTGTTTATTTAGTCTTCTTATACTTGAGCTCCGAAACAAACCATTCTACATTAAGAAGTTTTTTTTCTGTACTCTTGTGGCAGAATTGTGCTGATCTAACCTATCTGAGTTGGAAATTTCTGGTGGAAGGCTTATTGTGTGCTTTCTTGATTGGCAGTTAGTTTACAACATGTTCCTCTTTGCTTGAATTTAAGCCACACATTTGCACAGACTTTGGCATGAAGATCTGCTCATCATTTGGCATAACTGTTTAGAGCTGCTTGTCATTTGGTGACTTTGTCAGAGAGTGCTGAAAACCTTCTTTCACCTGGAGCAATCCAGTAATCAGAAGATGAAAATAAATATTTTGCTTCACTTCTATTGTTAAGGGTATCTATGTTTTAGTAGTTTCTTAAGTTATTTTTTATTTTTTTTCCTGTACTTTACATTAAGAAATGTACTGTCTACTGCTGCTTTAAGTAGTTAATTGCATTGTATTAACATTGTATCTGATAGTTCTAGGGCTGTTGTAGCTTGTTTATTCAGTTTTCTTACACTTGGCCTCCAAACCAGCCATTCTACATTAAGAAGGTTTTTTCTGCACTCCTGAGGTAGACGTATGCTGATCTTAATGTATCTGAGTTGGGGATTGCTGGTGGAAGACTTACTGTGTGCTTTCCTGATTGGTAGTTACCGTAAAACTTGTTAATCTTTGCTCGTATTTAAGCCTCAAGTTTATGTGGTGTTGCTGTCCATGCAGTAGCAGTTGGCAGTGCCCTATATAGATCTAAAATCATTCAAGATCAGTTTTCCCCTAAACAACTGTCAGTGAAACCTTTCCAAGCTTTTCTGCTTCTCTAGAAGCAACTCAGTTGCACACTGAGCAGTGTTGCTTTATTGGTCAGCCTTAGCCTACACAATATATATGTCCTTCTTGTTTTCTCTGAGCTACCAGCACAATTCTGTCAAATTAACCCATTCCCTTCCTTAATAAAACATATAGTAAGTACCTGCTGTCATGGATGGGTAGTGTCCTATCATCTCTCTGGCCAGCCTGATGGGCACTGGCATCTGGAAGGAATATAGCAATTGTCTCATGAATACTGATGACCACTTTCTCCTTAAAAAAAAAACAAATACTTTATATGAGAGATGTAGTTACAGTATGAAATTGTAGGCAAGACTGTCATATACAGACAAATCAAATGCCAAACAGGTTGTCTGTGAGCACACACACACACACACACACACACACACACACACACACACACACACACACACACACACACACACACACACACAGACCCACGGATGTTCCCCTCATCAGGCTGGATAAGGAGCAGGTTACAGTTAGCTGCCTGTCAGGTGCCAGGATCCATCAAGTCACTCAAGCACTCAAGTCACTCAACCACAAGTACCAGTACAACTTTTTCATAGTCCATGTGGGGGTGAATGACTTGAGATGTACCTCTCTGGACTATATGAAAAAAGACATGACTGACATTTCAGATTATGTGTCTTAGGCAGGTATAAGCATAGCCTTAATCAACATTCTACCATCTCCAGGAATGATGCCACAAAACAAACAAAAATAATTGACTTTATCAATTGCCTTAGCTTCTAGTGTCAGTCCAAGTGAATCCTATATCTCTTAGCCTAGAAAGACATGGCTGACAGGCCATGCTGCTTTGTGTGATCTGCACCTGTCTCCTCTAGGCTTTCATATACTGGCAAAGACATTAGCTATCCATATTGTGCATTTTTTATACAGTGTCAAAATAATCAACCTCCCAACAAAACAAAATCATCTTTAGATGAACTCATAGTACTGCTACTTAATGCTAGGAGTCTAAACAAGAAACTGCACTCCTTGGAAGCACTCCTCACCTTGAAAGGTGCTGATGTCTGTGCAGTCACAAAGACATGGTTCTACGTCATGGAAAGCACCCCAGTCATGCATGGCTACAATGCCTTTCATTCATTCAGTCCATAAACTGAGCATGAAAAAACAAAGGAGGAGGTGTATCCACCTTCATTAAGAAAAAGTACACCTCAAGTTTGTCAAACAGTACAACTCTGTCAAGCTACTGTAGGTCCAACTAACCATAGCCAAACCCCCATTACATCATTGTTAGCTATAAGTCCCCCACCATGAACCAAGAAAAGCATACTACATACCTGTGCTTACTGAAGTAACTTACCATACAGCCCAGCACCTTACTCATGAGTGATTTTAATTTTCCTCCCATTAACTGGGAAACAAACATGACCACAAACATGCTGGCTCAGAGATTCTTGGATTTTATCAATGTTAATCCTCTGGAACAGCTAGTCACCAAACCCATGTGGGGCTCAAATGTCCTGGACATAGTACTCACTAATATGGGAGAGCACTACACCCTTCCCCATGTGATGTTCTCCATGTTTAGATCTGGCCATAAGTCAATCTCTTCTGATGAAGTTATAAGGCCAGATACCACATCAAGCTCAAAAAACCTTAAGAGGTTTTTAAAGACAGATTACCTCCTCCTAAGTGCTGGTATAAGAAGTTTCAAAACCCTCTCAAACACAGATAACATGGACTCATATGCAGAGGTGTACACCAAAGCCTTGTATAACCACTTAAGCAGTTGTACAGAATCAGCTATACCTGACTAGATTAAAACCAGGTCTTGCTGGAAAAATAAGCCACCCTAGTGGAACCCTGGCATAAACAGGCTATACAACAAAAAAAAACTAATGTCCAAAAACAAGAGGGGACTGGACCAGCAGAAGAAGAAACCCCTCTGTGCCTAAACAAACAAATTAGAGATCTTGTCAAATCATCCAAAGCTTATTACAAAGCAAAAATAAGTTCCCTTTCTAAGGATAATCACAAGAAATTATTTAACTATGTTTGAAGTCCAAAGAAGAATACCCAGCTATGTGCTGAACTGGTTGTGAATGTCACCACTCATACACAACTGGAGGGAATAACCAACCTGCTAGCTGACAGATTTGGAGCAAACTTCACCCCCCACCAGGCATCCCCCAAAGTATACCTGTCACCACTCCTCTGCCTATTATCTCAAGAGAGTAGATAATTTCTTGCACTCTCCAGGGCCAAAAACACAGCATAAATGGGACCAGAAAAAATTCCAGGGTGCCTTACAACTTTAAGCATGAAATAACAGACCCACTTGGATTTCTGTTTAACCACATCCTGCAGACTGGCTATGTTCCAGAAGAATGGACAGCAACAGTAATCCCTCTGTACAAAGGGGGGCCCATCAAGAGATCCTGGAATTATAGACCCATATGCTTGAATAACCTCATTTGCAAGGCCATGGAAAGAATCATTATGGATCTTATCAACAAGGACATAGGTAATCTCCAAAGTCTAGACACAACCTAGTTTGGACTTGTTAAAGGTAGATTACATCTGTTAAACCTGAATGACTTCTTCAAGAAAGTCACCATGGCTCTGGATGATGGTAAGACAGTGCATACTACCTGCCTTGACCTAGCCAAGGCATTTGACACAATCCCCCATTCAGGTATTATAGAGAAGCTCTCCCAACTGGGAATTAAACCCTACTTCAACAGATTGGTTCACTGATAGGGTGTACAGTCAAATTAGGTGACTTCACCTTTAGAAAAGACAAGTCACCTGTGGCTTACCACAGGGTTCATGTTGGGCCCTTTACTGTTTAAAATTTGTTTCTCAGAAGTCCAGGCAAACGTGGACAGACTGTGGCTCAACAAGTTTTCTGATTATTGCAAATTGGGAGCCACTACTGAGTTTTCCAATGATGCTAATATACTGCATAAAGGGTTAACACAGACAATGAGTGGTGACAAAGCCATGGATTTAAGCTAAATGCAAAAAATACATTATTATTATTTCCTTAGGGAAAGCTAACATCCCTGCTAATTACATTATAGACAGCACCCCTCCCAAGTGTAGACCCAGTGGTACATGATCTAGGGACTCAGGTTGGTAGCAATCTGAACTTCAACCACCACATATCTACAGTGGTAAGGGAATCCTTCTATGTGGCACATCTCATAACTAAAGGCATTACATCTAGATCTAAGAATATTATAATTTCATTATACTCAGCCTTCATCAGACCAATAACTGAATACAGTGCTCCATTTTGTATGTATTTCACCAGACACCTGCAACAGCTGAAGAGACCACAGCGGTTTCTCACCAAAAAAATACAGGGTACACAAAACATGTCCTTTGAAGAAAGACTGAAAGCTCTGTCACTGTATTCTGTCTCCTACAGGCTGCTAAGGGGTGACTTGTGCTTGGCTTACTGGGAATTCTCTGACCTTGCCCTGATGTAAATGCTACACATTCATAACTAAAACTGCCTGAGGGTCACTCCAGGGATCTTAACCTAGCCTCTGACATGAACAAATCATGCTGGACAGATAGATACATCTCCCAGAGACTACCAGTTTTCTGGGACATACTTCCACTTCATGTGAAGAAGAGAAACTCCCTGACCCTCTTCATTCACAGCCTAAATCAATGAATGGGTGATGGTAAATTCACTCCTGGGGTGACGTCAATATCCCTCATGGACAGATGCAGTCAGTATTAATTACCATAGATTCATGCCTATGAGCTTCACTCACCTAACTACTAAAAACTGAGGCACCTCAGGATAAATACGGATTGGCTTGTAAGGGGTCTTGGGGCATTAGCCTAGTAAACAACTATGAATGTCTGAATGGATTGCATGCACATGCCCTAGCTATGCAAAGATGAACACCAAGAAATGTTGCCTGTTAATGGCTTGCAGGTGTCTCTGATTAATGTTATACAACTACTAAAGGTGTGTCAGAGAGTAGGCTTAAAAAAGCCTGGAAGTACACTGATTTAGGAGATCAACAATCCTAATGTTCAGATGCTGGATTTAATGTCCACAGTTACGGGAATGTTGCCCATATTAAAGGGAGCACTGTAAGCACTGTTAAAGATAACATATGGCAAGAAAACAGAGGTAGAGTTGCTAGTATGAAAGCACAGATAATGACAGGATGCACCAGACTAAAAGAAAGGGATACACCTGCAGTGTTTGCAGTTTTTGTTTAATGTCATGTGAGTACATGCCTGTGCTAACTGTTTGCAATATCCCCATCATCCAGACATTCACTGTCAAATGTGAAAGGGCAATTTTTATAACTTGTTTCTGTTGTACTTTCAATGTGACTTGATACAATGTCACACTGTCATTACAGCTAAACTCTTTATCACCTTCCTAATGTATCTGTTTGTCTGTGGCAACTCTGGGAAATAATTTGATGTGATTGATTTCAGAACCCTTGTTTGAGGGTTCAAATACATACAGGTCCCTGTTGCAACATAACAAATGTGGTCTCTTGGCAGTGCAAAAATCACTTTCATAGCTTAAGGGAATAAACAAAACATTTAGTTTAGGCTTCCATAGGTAGGACAAACTAGCCAGGTGGTATTACAAGGCCATCAGACTCTGGATAGTACTCAGGGAAGAATATACTGTTGATAAGCAGCTTTCTCTGTGGCACAAGGTATAAGTGCAGTGAACTTACAGATAAAGGATATATGATGCATGGTTTGAATCCACTTACATTATGCTTTTGCAGAGGGTTGTCTGAATGCGTATTTAATCCCATTTTGTGATACCATTGTGTTGTTCTTTAAAAATCAACTGTCACTATTGCTAACAATGTGTGATCATTAGTATGTCCACTTTCACATTATTTGCCATTAACTACAAGTCTGATAATGTGTTCCACAGAGTACATGTCTGATGTAAGAAGATGTGAGAAGGAATAATCTTTCACTTGAGTGCACCTCTTTCTCCAGTCATAGCCACATATAGGTTCATAGGTTCATAGGTAGGTACTAGGCTATCAGCCCAAGGGCCTACATAAGCCTAGCCAGCAAGGTTCTATGGCTTACGCCACCCAAGAAAGCTATTTTCCTGTGCCACTGTCAAACAGAGACACAGAAGTGATCCCCGGGGTGTCTATTTCCTATCCACTCATCAAGATTTTTCTTGAAGAGTGCTAATGAAGAACTTTGCTTGACATAGATGGGTAGCTTGTTCCAGAGTATAGGAAGTCTCTGGGACAGGAATCTATCCCTCCAGCATGTCCTGTTTATTGTGGTGACAAGGTTTAGGTCCTTAGAGCGTGTAGCTCAGAGGGATTGGGATTTCTTTAGGTGTAGCATGTTCAACAGCTCTGGGTTTGGCATAGCTTTATATGTTAGAAAGAGATCACCTCAGAGTAGGCGATATGCTACAGAGTAAAACTGGAGTTTTTTGAGGCAGTCAGTGTAGAGCATTTGTTTGAGGCCAGTAATCCTGTTTGTGAGGTACTTCTGTGGCCTTTCCAGCTGCTGCAGATGTCTTGTGAGGTACATTCCAAAAGGGGTGTTGTACTCTATAATGGGTCTAATGAGTGTCGAGTAGAGGGGAACAATGACCTCTTTTTTCCTGGATGAGAACCTTTTTATGATGAGGTGTGCCACGTAGAAGGACTTCCTGACTATTGTGGCAATGTGGCTATCAAAGGAGAGACTACTGTCCACCTGGGTCCCAAGGTCTCTTATCATGCATTCAGTGTTAAGTAGATTGCTGCCTATGTGGTAGTTCATGGGTACAGAGTTTTTATCAAAGGGGATGACACTGCCCTTTTTGGCATTGAGCTTGAGGCTTTGACACCAGGTATCTGTCTCAGTGAGGCCCTTCTGTAGGATGTCCACATCATTTGGGGACTTGACTATGGCTCCTAGTTTGCAGTCATCTGCGAACTTCATTAGCCAGAGGCCTTCTGTGTTAGCCTGTACTTCAGAGAAGTAGATACCAAACAGGAGAGGTCCCAGGATGGAACCCTGTGGTACTCCACTTGTCACTGCTTTGAGGTCAGATTTGGAGTCTGCAACTTTTACTTTTAAATATACACATACATTATACCTCATTTACTTTCTGTCATTTCTCTATCATATATTCCACTTCTTATGTCTTTTTCATTTACTCTCCACTTAGCAGCACTTAAACGTGGTTCACTACCTAAGTAAAAAAGTGAAAAATTTAGTTTAGGCTGCTTAGGTAGAGTAAATATGCTTGGCATTGTTGAGCGGCCCCCACAACATGGACAGTGCTTACTTCAGTAAATGCACCTGGCAGATGTCAAATTCTGTGGTAAAAGGTGTAACTAAAGAGAATCGACAGAAATAAGGCACATGAAGCATTGTTTGAATCATATGTAGAGATCACATTGCAGTTTATCACAATATGTACTTATCTGTGTTTTTTCATTTTAAGGTATATTTGCTTCCTGCTTAGAAGCACTCAAACAAGGTTCGCTGCCTAAGGAAAAAAGTGAAAAAATGAAATTTCATGTGTCATCTGTGTCACAAGTTGTAGGGGCAGTCACTTTAGATAAATAATACAGTGTATTAAGGGTTAGAATCCAGCTACAAGATGCTTTTTTAAAAAGAGTATAAGAAGCCCATTTCTCCTAACTTTTTGAATAAGACTGTAACACTAAATAAAATGATAATATTAAACCTCTTTCTTGCAAGCAATATATCAGTAAGCCTTGCATAATGAAACTGTGCAGTTTAGTATATATGATTAATGTTTTACAGATAAACACAACCTAATGTGTGTCCAGTTTCCTAGACATGAGAGTGAATATAGTTCATATAAAATTCTCTTTGCATATGCATGATGAGCACAGTACATTTGTTTCAATCATCATGACTCATCACATATCCCAACTATGTGTTTAGGACAGTTATGTGTTGTGAAGTATGTATGTAACATAAATTGACTTGTACTAATCATTATATTCACCTGCATCCATCTGAACCATATTTACTTGCAAAAAGAATGATTTTTACATAAAATTGCACTGCAAGACATAATTACAATCACACATTCATAAAGGCCTCTCTAAAATGCATCTCCATTCATTCAGAAATTAATATATGTCAAATTTCTATGTAAGAGTGGGACTTTTCCTGTGGCATTATCATTTAAAACATTAAGCTGTCATTTTTGCATCCTTTATTACACGAGTTAGATTCCCAGTTGTTGCAATATTTTTTTACCATCGGGTAAGCCCCAACATGACAATATGTCAGAATTCAGCATCTTTACCTTCCAAAGTGCATCTCTTAAAAGCCATGACAGTAAGCGGTCCATTTTTGGACACTGGAACTTCTGATAATGGGTGGAACATTGCATATGGCACATTTCAATGCCATGTTCACATCTTTACTGCTATCTGCTGTATGTAGTGCTAATGTATCTGCCAAGGGGAAGGGGTCCATCTGCTTACAATTTCAAAAAAATGCAGTTGTCAGGGCTATGCACGTTTGCAAAATACCAGTAACACATGAGATCTGAATTAGGCTCTGTTTCAGACATTATTTTGTTGCTTAACTTTTGCAGACTTGGCTGGTGACGGTGAGAATGGTGCTGAATTTAAAGCACAAAGGTGGGGTGTTCAGGAGTCCAGGATATTTGTGGCACTCCTCATGAAGCCCCTAAGTTGTAGGCTGCTGCAGGGGGATTATACTGGGTTTCAATATAAGGCTGAGGCTTGCAATAGCTTAGCCAAGCCTGTCTCTACTGTAAATGGCATTCCACATAATGGGGAACAATGCTGTCCCCACTATAGTGACCTTAAAAAGCATGAAAGCAGAATCTCCTAAGCTGATGCGAGGCTGAATTTATGACTGCCCACCAGTTAAGTATATTAACCTACAACCTGTCTGTGATATGGCAGCAATTATCTAGCCAGCCAATGTAGTTACTCGTTATGCTTTCATATATGCTACTTTTATTTGTATGCTGAACAGCTGCAGTAGAGATAGCTGCAAACCATGAGATGCAACAGGAGAGATTAACTCATCTCAGGGAGACACATGGTAAGTATGATTCATGTAAAAATTCAATATTATATTCATTCCTTCCAGCACTTGCATTATGGCAATTTTAATTATTATTTTAGAATGCATAATTCAAATATTTCATAGTGAAATAAAGGCAGCTGCTTCTTATATCAGAGCAGTGACATTTGTTTAATTAATGACTCATAATTTCCATCATATATGGATGTTGCAAAGGTTTGCAATAGTAAATTGTCATAAATGTTTATGTGCTGCCAAGACACATTTGTTTAAAATATACAGTGCTGTGACATGCCACGTATCTAAGTATCTCTTTTCTGTCTCCCCCTTTTATCTCATGTGTGTGTGTGTGTGTGTGTGTGTGTGTGTGTGTGTGTGTGTGTGTGTGTGTGTGTGTGTGTTTATGTGTGTGTGTGTGTGTGCATGCATTTGGGGGTTATAATTAATTAACAATCTGCTGTTTGCATAGCTTGCAGATGCAAATTAATCATCAACAGCACAGAGTGATACACTGACCAGTGCAGCTCGGCCTGCCCATACCTCAACAGATGGCAGCATAGACATCCAGCACTTCCAGGTAACAACCTGACAGCACTGCCTCCACAACCCCTTCCCAACCTGCTCCAACTGCACCAGGTAGCTCTGCCCCGGCTTCTGGTGTAGTGTTTCCCTCCAGGAGCAGTAGTAGTGGAGGTGGTAATAACTGGCAAGAGCTGACAGGGGAGGTAGAGGATATAATGGAGAGGTGCCCTGGTACACATATTTATATGGTTCAAAAAGTCCTGCATTGCATTGCACAGACTATGCCACATCCTGCACTGACCCAGGTAGCTGCTCCAGGAGACAGTGATGACAGTTCCTAGGGCGAGTACTAGATTCCCACTGTTCTCAAGCTGGGCATGGGAATGCCTCTGATGTCCCCAACCTTTTGTTTCCATTACTATTCTTGTCTGTCCTGTATGTCTGCACATGCTTCCTAATCTACCCTACATACCTGACCCTCTCATTCCTAAATACCTTTCCCAACATTCCTCTCTCTCTCAGAAAGAAAAAAAATGGATTCCTGTCCCCACAAAGAAATTTCATCACATACATAGCTCTCCTCTTCACCTAAATGTCATCCTGACACAATTGATTCAGTCCAAATGGCCACCCAACTGGCCCATCACTGGTGTGGTGTCTCTGCAAATGAATGAAATTGTGTGTACAGTTGTACTTTTATGTTGTGAAGAAGTGAATACTTATTGTGCTCTGCCATGACCCTCCTGCAAATTCCTGTATTCTTTTCTGTGTGCTACCCTCTGCTTTCCAACCCTATTTTTACCGCTGTCCTTTTCACCCCTTTTTCACATATTTAATCTGGTCAAAAACAGATTCACAAACAATACACATGGCCAGAAATGGCCCATGGAAAAGCCTTTACTTTATCTCCTTGGCATTTGGCGGAGTTTGGCATAGCACAGCAATGTTGAGTGACAGTGAATTATTTTTAACTTCTTATTGCAAAAACTGAAGATTTAATTTTATTCTGTAGTGGTCTGGTTACTGTCACACAAATGTATTTAAATCTGCTTCCCTATGGGAATACAGAGTAAAGTCATAATAAAGGCAGTACTGTGATACAGTTAATTAAATAATTCTTAGGCTGCTGGACATATTACATTAGGAGTTCATATGTGGTGTGTTGACCTAGTAACCCTGTTTGTAGCCTGATGTTTTGGCTTAGTACCATGGGTTTGTTTACAGTTGTGTGTCAATTTATTATTTCACAACATATCATATTCCTAGCATGTATTTAATTGCAAACATCTGCATTTCTCTGTATAACACATTTCCTTAACATAACATTGGAATAGTGCAGCAAGACATCATTTTCAAAAACATTGCCGCCACAAAAGGTAGACTTATGAAGCCAACCTTATCATGGTTAGGTATTCATGATTATTGCAGTCATCTATCCCTTATTTGTACCTATATCAATCAATTTATTGCATAGAGTATGACAGATTAATGATGATCTTTAAAATAAGAATAAACACCATACAGATTTTCCTACATGTCCCACAAAACATATTGTTACTATTCCTCTCTGCATCTGTCTTTCTCTCTTCACCCCTCCTTCTTCAATAAGTTATCAGTGACCTTCATGTTATATTAATGTTGTGACGTAATGATTCCTCTATGGTGTGATGAGATAATGCTCAAATGTGTAGACAGATTTTTGAATACTTTCAAGGGTTCTAATGCAGTCATTTTCTAAGTAATTACTGAGTCTTTTTGGTTCAGTAGTTTAAGTCTGCTGGCTACATATTTTTGTGAGCCACCATTATCCTTCATTTATAATCTACTTTGCCCCTGCCTCCATGTCACCCTGTCAATGTATCTTCACTCTTCTCTCTCATTATTATTCTTCATTTGCATAAGAGCAACGTCTGGTGCTGAGCAACATATACAAAGAAGGATAATGAAAGTAGAAGGCTTAAGGCAGTAATGCTGGATTTGATTGCCTTCCTTTGCATTTCTCTGTCTCATTCCATACCACTATGCTAAGTTATGTTTATTCAATTTAACGTATTTTTAAACAGGATGAATGGAGTACAGTGGTCAGCAGATTAATAAAGATGAATACATACATTGATGTTTGCTGAAATTAATACACAGGCATAAATGTTTTTCCTGACATGTTGTAAATGTTCAAATACAGATATTAAAACATGCTTGATGATGTTTTTTCTGACTACTGTGGCTGCGAATGTTGGCTAAACTTTTACTTAACACATCATTATCCTGCTGCTACATTAATGGCCTGCTACCTATTGTAAAGCCTCTCTTGAACAGATCATTGTGTGTAAATTGGCACAGAGTACTGCTAATCACCATTGTAAGTTCAACACTTCAAGATATGATTATGCATGCGCTAACACTTTCCCATCAGAAATCAGCTTAGCAGAGCTGCGCTCAAAGAGCACAACTTTTTTATGTCTGTAATACTATCGTTAAAAATTATCATGATTTTTTTTTTATTTTTTTTACTTGGTTTTATAAATTCCAACAAAAAAATCATAATGGTATAACAGAACTATATACAAAGTCCATAACAAGAAATATATACATAAATCATTAGTACTTTTCTAATAAGTCATTACATTTTTGCCATGCTATGTTTTGATGAGTTAGGTTTCTAGTTCTCATTTTTATGGTTAATAATTAATTTTTACAAACAGATTTAGCCATGTAAATAAATTCACTTGAAATAGAGAGGGTAGATTTGCATTTCCAGTTTTTAGTAATTACTTTCCTGCCAATAGCTAGGACAGGCCAAAGAAGAGGTATTTGTTATACTGGTGTAATGCCTGGGATTGGGACATTGAACAATATTAAGTAATCTGTAATAATACAATGATCCGATCACAATGCTGGGCAAAAGTTTCTAAAATCAGTCCAGAAAGATGACACCAAACTGCATTCTGTAATCATGTGTACCCAATCTACATCTAAAGTTTCATTGCATCTCCAGCATTTGTTTTCTGATTTGTATATAATACCAATTTTGTGAGGTGTTAAAAAAGCTCTGTGCAAAGATTTCCAGGTATAGGTCTTCCAATATAGACAGGGCATTTATTTTCCTGCAGATTTTAATGATAGTTTCTTACATTCCTCTGAAAATACTTCTTTATTTATTTTTGTTGAGTAATTCCAGAATGGCAAATCAGGGAGAACTAATTCAATTCTAATGGTCTTATATATGATTGATAAAGTTACTTTTAGCTGGATTATTATTTGTATTACATAAGAAATCTATGATTTTTGGAACAGTTTCAATTTGTAAATCTGATGCTATCTTGATTTTATCTTGAATATGTTCTTTACAAGATTGTATATCCAACCAATTACTGTTTTATAGACTATCCCCCAGATTCACTATCCTTCCGTGCAGGACTAGCAGCCGTTTAGGAGCAGAATGGCAGTGCACCATGCATATCAATGAAGGCGTGCTGCCTGAGCTCCTGAATGGACATGGAGCATGTACGAGTGCAGGGGCCGTGTCTGAGAGCAGAGCTCTCAGAATATACCCGCCCCTGCAATCAATCATCCCCCCCAAGTTTATAAGAGCAATAGTTAAAACATGAAATATAAAGAAGCTTTTTTTTTTATGAAACAGATTAAATGTAATTCTAGGTGCACAGGTTTGCCCATCACTTAGCTACGTTTAATGCAACTTAAATGGCACAAGAGGACAAAAAGCAAGATATATGCAAATGAAGCAGTACTCCAATAGTGTATTGGACAGAGCATTTGCCTTATGAGCAGTCATTCCCGGTTCGAGTCCCACTCCAGTGCATTCCATTTTCCATGTCAAATCACATTATGACCAATATTTTTGTTGCATAACCTACTAAATAACATATATTTGTGAACTGGAGTACTGCATTAAATGCAAATGTGAGGTGTCATTGTCATAATGTTGTAAAATCCACAGATAATCACAAGTGCCCCATATTGTATATGTACACAGGAATCAGGGATACAAAGTGAAGGTCCAATGTATAATGAATGATAAATCCATAGAGTTTCCAAATCCACCACCTTCCCAAGAACCATTTTACATTACTGTCTAAATGAATGTAGTGGTAAGTTGGAGTAAGCACCATTAATCAAGAGTAAGCATATTTAAGCAGTAGTAAGTGGGTTTAAGCCTGTTTTCATGGGGGTAAGCAATGCCCACACAGGTTAAGCAATATTGAAGTTAACTCTCTGTAAGCATATTTAACCAAAGGTTAGCATTGCTTACCATTGTGCAAACCCGCTTACAATTGCTTAAAAGTGCCTTAATCACTCTGTATGCAACAGCTGCTGTCCTGGCCAGAAACAAAGTAAACAGCCTTTGCAGGTCTTGAACCCAGGACCCTGTACACCATAGTCACAGTAGTTAACCACTAAGCCATCACAACAGTACATAAGATTGAGGCATTACCAAACAGATCCTAACTATAGGAAAATAAAACTGAACATGTGAAAGGAACCTATATACATTTTTATATTGTATAACCTACTACATAACATAAATATGTGAACTGGAGTACTGCATTAAGGCCAGATGTGAGGTGTCATTGTAATAAAATGTTGAAATCCCCTAATAAACACAAGGACCCCCATGCAGTGTACGTACACATGAATCATGGATACCAAACACACATATAACATGTAATGAATAATAAATCAATGTTAAATAGCAAATAGTGTGCAAATTAAAAATTAAGCTATGCTAAGCATTGCACAGCTCAGCTTAGTAGGTGTAAGCAATGTGTAGGCCAGCTAATTCAGTCTGCCCATTGATATATGCCTTTAAGTAATGCCAACCTTAAATATGTAGGTTTGCCCATAGCTTAGCATTTTCAAAACCGTCCACTCATGGCAAAGTGTGGGAAATCAGCCCTATTTAAACCCAACAGGTGGGAATACATCTCATTACTGGTTGCAGCTTCCTATTGTAGCCCCTATGACTGGTATTGGATTAGGTGTGCGCTTCCGGGTACAGTGCTGAGGCATCCAGGAGTCCAGAGTCATGGCAGGACTCCTTGAGAAAGACCATGACTAGAGACTGCTACAGGGCCAATACTAGGGTTCCCAATACAAAGCAGAAGCCTGGGACCATCTCGCCGTGACCCCACTAGTGCCACTGGCATACCCTAAACTGGTGAGCAGGTCAGGCATCACTATGCCGACCTGAAGCAGAGAAAGGGGGATCTCTTGGATCAGTGGATCCAAGAGGCTAGGAGGACAGGGGATGTCCCAGCTGTGTGTAAGTATCAGTCCACTACCTGTTTAATAATTGCCAGCTCATGTATATTATGGATAGGTATGGCTAAATATTCCTCTTATGTCTTTCTCAGTGACAGATGAGCGGGCTGTGAACCAGGAAGTCTATGCCTGTAGATTGCAGCGGTTGTGACGCAAGGCAGGTTAGTAATACAATTGCATGTACTGTCATAGGAAATAAGTAATGCCTGTATAAAACCTGCATTGTTTAAGGCATGTACTGCATACACCAGAGAATATGGCAGGAAGAGTCTCATATAGGTTGTATGTAAATAAAAGCATAATAACCTGACAATAAAGGTCTAACTGCTGGACTGCATGTGTTTACTATGGTATCATATGGTAATGTAGAGTTGCAATTTCTTAATAGTACTGTTGTATTAAGCACTGTTACCCACACTGTGCTACATAAATAAAATGTGTAGGAATGTCTGTATAGGACTGTTGTAATCCCAAGAGGTCATATAGTACAACTGAGAGAGACTTAGACAGAGAGCAGTGAAAAGACAGACAACATAATCCAAATAGCACACTCAACTGAGACGTTAACTGTCGTATGTTTAGC
>NC_056725.1:978485024-978505024 GCF_019279795.1 Protopterus annectens | reverse complement strand
TAGTGGTGGAAGTAATGCCATAATGATGGACAAGTTGGTTTCAGAGCCCACCACTTGCAGGACACTCAAGTTACCATGTAATGTAGCATGCTGAAATGCCATAGGTGTGTAATAGGCTTACCTGCAATCAGTCCCTATATATACCTCCCTAATGTTAGGCTGTGTCCATATGTGGCACCTGTCTGTGTTGTAGCAAGGCAGAACAGTGCAGCTGTGCAGAAAGGAGAGTTAAAGATTGTGGAGCTGATGTCTGAATGTACCTTATATATATATATATATATATATATATATATATATATATATATATATATATATATATATATATATATATACATACATGTATGTCTACAGATATACAGACACCTATATGTATACACATATATATAAACACATATGTACAACATAATATATCACACACACACACACACACACACACACACACACACACATATATGTGTGTGTGTGTGTGTGTATATCTACATATATACAAACACACACACACACACACACACACACACACACACACACACACACACACATATGTATATAAATACATGTCCCCTATATTTCCATCCCAGTGCTGCATGCTGTATGTGAGGGAACATCACACATATCAATACACACATATGTATACAACTGTAAGTGTGTGCAACATGGACAGTTATGTCACATGTGAACCCCTTGTTGAGACCACATTGTCCTTGTCTGTGAAGGTGGGAATGGGTATTTGGGGAAGGATAGCAGGTATATTTGTGGATGTGGGTTGAGTTGGTAGATAAAGAGGACATCCTACACGGGGGTATATGACACATGCGGTGGGTAAACACCCTGGATGGTGGGTATGGTCTGCAATGTGGAAGCCCCATGTGCCCCCATATGGAAACATTGGGAACAAGGCCCACACCCATTGCTAGTCACAACAGCAGTTTCACAGCCCTGAAGGTGCCTGTCCTGGAGGCTGAGCAGGAGGAGCACGTGGACTCTGTGATTGTGTACTGAGGGCCTCAAGGTGCTGTAGCACATCCCACAAGTCTCTGTGGAGCTCCCTATGCAACAGACCCTGGACCTGACCTCGAGTGACAGGATCATGTCTGTGTGTTCCCCAGGGGGGCACCATCCCCTGACGTAGTTCCAATTGACGGTAGTGCTGGACCAGTAGATGAGGAGGCCCCAGGGTGGGTCCCACATGTGATGTGGCCTGGTAACATGGCTTGATGACATGGGAGAGGTGGTTGTGCTGGCAACTGTTCCCTAATCATGCTATTGTGTCACTGTTATAGAACATATGTGGGTAGTAATAGTCCACACAATCCTGGATCATGTCCAACAGCATGCATAGATAGCCCCAATAACATATAACGACAGATGTGCAGCAATCACATAGCAAACAGACCACATGCATATATGGAACCATAGTGGACCTTACAATGGCATGCAAGTGACATTGTCCACAACAGGCCAACAATGATAGTGTCCCCACAGGGAACATGGCTACAAACACATAGCACAAAGTGTGGTACAAAACGATATATGTCCAAATGGTAGGTAAGCTGTAGCCATACCTATTGAGTTGTGTGAACAGTTTGTTGTCGTAGATATGGTGGGGGGAGACAGAGATGTGTATTAAGAACTATGGTGACCTTGCTGTATGAGTTGCTCAGACCTGTTTCCATCTTTATGTCTTTCTGGCAAGATGTCACACAGCCAGCTACCAGTGTATTCAATGGACGAAAATGAGGTAATTGTTAACCACCTGGTACAGCACAACCAGGTGCTCTTTGGCAGGACAGCCCATGAGCAGCAGGAGTGGACCGCACTGTGGAACGATCTAGTCTACACAGTCAATGATGTCGGCCTGCATAACTGAAGTTATGAGCAGGTCTGGCATCATTGCAGCGACTTGCTTCTCAATGCCTGTCGGCATGTTGCTGCAGTCCGACGGATCACCTTGCAACAGGGGGGTCATGCCATCCATCCCCCTCTGCCATGTGTTGAAGAGCTCCTTGCCAGCCTTGTGGCACCTGCTTGCCCACACACAAAACAACTAGTGGAGACCATAGCAGAGGTGGTTGCTACCCACACACCAGCTGGGGAGTGTGCAGGTAAGGCCACAGGGCACATCAGTAGACCACTGTTGCGTATGCATCGGCATCTGTACAGGTAGATAATGCATATGTGAGATATCGTATATATATATATATATATATATGTATATATATATAGTCTGTTGCTGCATAGTAGTAGTAATAAACAGATGTGTATTGTGGACTTATACTGCTGATGTACTGTAATGCTGCACCCATCCTGTAGCAATGCCACAGTTGTGGCTACTGACATCATATCTCTCACACACTTATGTAGGTCCCTCTGGTATAACACCAAGGCAGCAGCCTGTAGCTGATGAGTATGGTTTATGTTCATGCTTACCAATACACCGGTCATGTAATGGCTATGGTATATTCCATGCACACATCTAACTCACCTACCCATAATGCATGTCATACATGTTCACGTATTGTTGCTGTTAACTGCACTGCATCACAGTGGTAACCATGATGGTGTATCTGAAGGGTATGTCAGACACCTGCAATATAACTAACATACTGTCATTGAGAAATGTGTCCACAGGGATGAACATAATGGTAGGACATATGGCCTACAGTAGGGACATGTGCGAAACATCACCCTTATACAGTGCTACAGCAGTGTATATTCCAGTATTACAATGGCAACTGTCACAGATCTACACTAAGGCATATCATAATACTGCGGTCCACAACCCTTAAAACCTGCAATGTGGTCCCAACATAAGCAATGAGTGTGTAATACGGAATCATATGTTAGGGCAGCAAATATGGGGAACACATACCTTCACAAACACTGGAAGCATATGTGTGTATACACTCCAGATAAAATATAGTGGAAACAGCTGTTGAGGAACTGACTGCATGCATTTGTCATTGAAATGCACCTTTCAGCAAGTACATGTCCCCAATGTCACACCACATATTGGTCTGCTGTCCAAGACATTTGGCCATCAAATGTGCACACTTACCTGCAACAGAGGTTTGTACACATCTTACATGATATGGCCATGACCCCATACCCAACAGGTAGCACCCATGAGCTGGACATGTAGCCATACCTCACCATTGCATATGCCATAGCAAACAGTGCAGACAGTCATTTATGTGGCAAGGATGTATGGGACAGGAATGATGTAGGAAATAAACAGATGGTCATCCAAGACAAATGATGTCACATGTAGCAAACTGGTCATGCGGGCTTCCCAGTAACATGCCACAACTTTGAGTGGGTTGCAGAAATCTCCAACAAGTACTGTCTGTGCAGTACCTGTGTCAGCAATTGCCTGGACTCTGCAAGCATATGGCCTATGGGTTAGGGTAGTCAGATATGACAGTTGTACCACAGGAAACATCAGCCAGGCCTCTCTACAGGTAGTGTATGCATAACAGAAGTGGTTCCAAACAGTCATGCATTGCAATGTGTACTGGTGTACCACCTCAGGCCCACCATCCCCATCTGTACTGTGCTGGTGGCAGTGTACACCTGTATGCTTGCCATTCATTAGCTGGGACTAGGCTGTTACATGTGGTGTTCGGTGTTTGGGACACTGTAAACTGACACATGTGTAGGCCATAGTTGTCATACATCTGCAAAAAGGCTGAAGGTGGGGAGGGGGTGTCATCATGACACACCAGTGCACTGCAGCAGAGATCATATGGATGCTACAAATGGCTGTATCTGTACATAGTCAGGTTCAGAAACTGTGGCAGACATAACCATGACTCCACAGCAATAGTGGCAGCAGTGTGTGACCTCCAAGAGATGCGCACATGGAGTTGAACTTGCAATCATGCAGGGTTGAGGGGACATGTGTAGGGCAGACTGACCATATACTGGCAAATGTAGATGGCCCTTGCAAGTATACCCTTGCCAGGAATAGTGACTGCTGTAGTACACATAACAGTATCTGCAACAAACTGTCATGATATGGGCATGCACACATATTCACCCACAAAGTGTATGCATTGCGGTCAACATCAGCACAACTAACACATTTGTTAGACACTGCATTTGAATGTACAGGACATATGTGACATACCAGGCTCATGTAATGTTAACATATGGAGTGATGTGGTCCCATGGCATATCAAGGAAGAGGGTGCCATATCAATAAGGGTGTGTACACTCCCCATAGCCATGGTAAAGTTTGATGGTGTCAGTGTAATAGTATTGTATTGGTCATACATGCACCGCTGATGTTGAGATCTGTAAATCAGACATCAGGAATTCACAAATGACATCTGTCCACATATCATCCAAGGTACGTGTTAGACAAACACATAGCAGCTGTGAGCATTAGAGCAGACATAACTGAAGCAGCAATACACATTTAGCAATGGTGTGTACACCTGTGAGGTATGGTGCACAGTACATGGCAGGGTGCAGAACAGTTGCACAGCAGTACTGTGTACATGGGTGCAGTGTTTTCCAGGGGAAGGGCCATCTCTTACTAACACAGGCCATACATCACACACATGTATACTGTTGCTAGCATGGATTGATTATAGCTACACTGCATGCTGTTGAGTACTATATGTTATGCATGTTGACAGATGGGTAATGGGAGGTCTGTGTGTACTATCCTTGTGCAACCTCACCTGTAGGTGTGTGTGTGGGTGGGGGAGTTATTTTGTCTGTAAGTGCAATCTGGTGGAGTGGATGGGGTTGATACATGTAGGATGTGTGTGTGTGCATGTGGGTGTGTTTCTGTGGGTGTCCATGTATGCACATGTGTGATTGTGGGGTGTTCATACTCAGTAATTGCCTTTGGAATCATGCAGTACATGGACATGAACTGACACATGAGACACCACGAACACTTGTCTGATATGTAATCTCAGGACAGCTGATAGTATAATAAGGTCTGTAGCATGGAACATGCATTGGGAGGGACACTAGACACTAGGTATACCATTACAATTGCAATCAGCAGAAGTGTGAACGACTACCCACATATGCAGCACTACAGATGCATTGGGGAATTACTAGACAACACCAGGGAGTGTATCCATATATTACTGTTGTCCACATAATAAGTCAATTGAGCTGCAGATCTTGCATCTACTGAGCAGTAGTTACATATGACACTGCAGTGAGTGACATTATTGAGTGAACATAGTAGCCCGTAACATGTGGGGGCAATGCTCACGATGTCCGGACATACCCAGTGTGAACATTGGATGACAGCAGTGAGGTCTTGTAAAACCTACTCCAATCAAGTCAAAGAGTTAATGGAGTAACAGATCATGTGTTGTGATCACTTGTCTAGGCATTTACAAGAATGATACATTAATGAGTGGTATTAATGAGTGTATGTTACCAAGTGTGATGCAGGATGGGGAACTTACGTGAATAAACTTGGGACTGTCTGTAAACTCAAGGACAGGTAGGTATTATGGTGGAATTTCATGGCGTGTGCATGTGTGTGTGTGTGTGTGTGTGTGTGTGTGTGTGTGTGTGTGTGTGTGTGTGTGTGTGTGTGTTATATGTGTGTACTGTTATGCAATGCCATACAGGTCTTAATGTGCATTTCTTGTTTTCCCCCTCACAGGTGGCGAGGTGGGTCAGGGTCCCTCCTGCATGCAGTCTGATGTTGATGTTCATACAGCCACTGAAAATGATGATAGGACTGTTGAGGCACAGACAGAGTTGTCAGAGGCTGAAACTGCACCATCGTTTGACATCCCCTGTTAGCCACCCCAACCAAACAGCAGGCATAGCTGGATGTCCATCAGGGAACCACATAAGCAGATGTACCGGGGTGCTTATGGGAGGGCCACCTGTCATCATGCCCATGGCAGATGTGCCACAACTGGTACCACCAGATGCATGTTTCAGACTGTCATGGGGGCGCAGGCATGTATGGAACTGTACATCAGATAGGGTCTGAGGCTGCAGAGTGCTGCTCTCTCATCTGTAAGTGACAACTTCCATGAACTTGCAGGTGCTCTCCGTGATTATACCAAGGTCATGGATAGACAGTTGGGTGAGGTGGTGGGCCTCATTGACCATGGATTGTCCATGCTTGAATATGTGGTGGAAGTGGGGCGATGGCCGCGTGGATGTAGGCCAGCAACACCAACAGCTGGCAGCCAACGTGGATGTGCAAGGACACCAAGGCACTCCCGTATTGGCAGTACCAGCCCCAGCACTGCAGGGGGGGGTGCTGTCCACAGCACACCACAGCAGGCCACGTGCACATGGCCCTGGCCATTCCCAGGATGGACCTGGTTCCAGCAGACATCTGTCATCATCAAGGGAGAGTAGCAAATCGAGGCCTGTACCTGGATGTGCCCATGGAACACATGGCAGGCAGAGTCCGCGTGTCCATGGCCAGAGGCAGTGAACTGCACACCCTGCCAGGTATGGTCTGCAGCTGTCCAAGAAACACCTGTATAGGGCAGCCACATTGCAGAACTGTATGCATGCATACCCAAACACTATACAAACACACCTATGGCAACCTCATACCTACACAAACCACATCACCACACCCATATCACCTAATTACATCCCTCACCCACACATATGGTGTCAAACGTATGGCCCACCTTTGGTCTCTGGCAAACCAACAGCACACCCTGTGCATATGATGATACTTGTGCCACATCCCTGTCATCCATAACACTGATGCAGGGACAGGCTAATATGGTTTGGATGCACACAGTGACTGTACTACAGTGTACCAATGTACTGCTGTTGACATGTTGTCAACAGTAATGTTTAATGCTTACATGTCAGGTAGTGTAGCTGTCCAGCCATGATGCATTATAGCTGTTAGTAACACTGAGTGATTGTGGTCTCCATAATGTTATCCATTTGTGTTATAGGTGTACGTGTGTCAGCAGGAGCATGGTCTGCAGTCATATTCCACAAGGGGTATGGCACTGTGTTGACACCATGGCTGTGACATATCTTGGGTACAGTTGAACACATCACAGGTCTGTATAACAGCTATTGCCTGTGCCACATGGACAGGTGACCCCCTGGGACATGTATGATCAGCAACCTGATGTAGATCCATCCACATACAGGCACATTCTTACTTGGCAACACTGGGACTAGACACCTACCTAGGTATGTAGTGCTACTGATGTGTGCAGCTTTCATTGCACACACCACACAGTGTTTAGGATGAGGTGTGTTCCAAGTTACATGTTACATGCAGAACATCCTCAGACATGTACAGTATGGTAATGGGGGAAGTAATGGTTGCATATGGACAATACATAGTGTGACATACCATCATATACACATTAACAGACACATAACAGGCAGACACACATCTGAGAGACATGGGCCTATCAGTGCTAGCTAACTTGTCAGGGTGCCCAATGTGTTACAGGTAGGCTGCACACAGCACATGCATAACTGGGCTGGATTGTGTTATCAGTTCCCTGTATGGTTGACGGTGACAGTGGTCACCATACAGTGATACATGAGGCATGTACCGGGGGTACCATGGTGTAATGACAGTGTACACAGCACTCACACCCCACTGTGGATATTGTACACACTGGAACCCATGATGACATTCTGACATACCCACCATCACATATTGACCACAACTGTGATACAGTCCATTGTCCATCCCAACAGTGGTACTACAGGGATATGCATCTAATGCACATGCCACAGGCATAGTAGGGTGATGCATTGTCATGCCTTAACTATGGGCAGCAACATCACTATCCGTAATGCTGTGTAGCAATGCATATTGTAATAGGAGTACGTGGCCTCGGAATGCTGTACCCTACAGATATACACACGCATGCCCATAAACACACACTTGCCAGAACTCAGTGAGTATCCCATGTCTATCAACCCATTTGAGTTGCACTGTTGTGCTGGTACTGCAATGCTCAGGTAGCCATTAGGGAGAGGAGTGAAACAGGGTATATGTAATGTCTGGTACAGCAGCAGCCACATCTAACTATGGCAATGGGTGTTGCAGTGGGTGTGAAGGCCCCATGGTATTCACAACTACAGGTCTACTAACACAGAGACACTAATATCCTCAGTAATGCACATGTACACATTTGTCAGTACTGGGGTGCATCGCTGCAGGTGGTCATAGTTGTGCACCTGGCTATTGTCCATGGAGAGATGGGAAATATAGGGGATGTGTGTACAGTGGTATCATGCCACCTGCCATGTGCCAGCAGGTAATCTATCTACAGACACCACTGTGGTAACCCTCAGGGTGAGAGTCACATGCATCAGCCAATCCTCTGGGTCCCACCTGCAAATGGCCACTGAGGTGATCCAGTTGACATGCATGCAACATGTATTACAAAACATGGTTAGTGTCTGTGTTGGTGGCCTGTATCCAAGCATGTTCTGTTGACTGTGGTAGGGTAGTGGAAATACCCCATGGCATGTGGTGCATACAGTGTGTTGTGTCCTAGCTTTGCCAGTTATAACCCAGCTGGACAGACATGTCAGTGTCAATCAAGCATAGGTTGCCTGTATGTATCCAAGCTGGATACCTGCCATCTGTACAGGGACTGACAGAAATCATCTTGCCAATTAGCTATGCAGTAGGATGAATGTGTTGACAGATAGATGTCTGACACAAATATGTATGCCATTACTACATGTTGGAAGCCCTCACTGACATGTGCTGTACAGTCAGTAGTCTACAGTTACTTTCCACATGTCAGATCATTACCAGTAGGGGATATATATATTGTGACACAGCTCACACACCAGGAACATGACAGTGAGGCCTCAGAGTCCATCTATGCATGCAGGGGTGCTTGAGGCAAGTACTACATTTAGCAATCTACTCTTGCTTGGGAAAGCACTGTCAATAGCAATAACAGCATGATACACTACATGCCAGTGTGACAGCATGTAACCTGAGTTACTACCCTTGTATGTAACACATTCACATGGATAAAAGGTCTTATATACTCTAGTGTCCCAGACATGACACTCACACCCCTTGCTACTGTAATGATGGCACACAGATGCATGTTTTGTACATGGCATTACATACACTTATTACAGATGTCATGACCCTGCTATGTTATCAGACTGGGATGTGAGCACTGGTTACCAGGGCTGAACCATGCTTAGCAGGTGTCAGCATTGCTGTAATATAACATCTAAGCACATTTGAACACTGCTAAGCGAAGCGTACACGGTATAAGCGCCCATATGTTTAAATGTACATTAGCACTGCTTAGCTTTGTGCATACCCACACAAATGCACTTAAAGCTGCTCAAAAGTGCCTTAACCACTCTGTATCCATCAGCCCTTGTTCTGCCCAGCAAAAAAAAAAAAAAAAACAGCCCTTGCATGTCTTGAACCCAGGACCATGTACACTATAGTCACAACCACAACAGTTAACCACTACACCATGACAGCTGTGAATACAGTTGTTGTTTTTCCAATATATCTGTCAGTAAACATATTGAAAAGTATTGAACAATTGCTGTGACTTCCGCAATTGTTTAGCACTTGTTAGTGATATTACTGTTGCATTACATATGTTGTTATATCTAAATATACACATATCAGATACATATGGTGTGATACATCTGGGAAGGTATACACAGCAGTAATGTTTACACATTACAAGGATATGGATATATACATATGTAGATATATGTCTACATGTACATACACATATATATTCATATATATGTATTTATACACATCTGTATAGTGCATCATATATATGGTCATGTATAGATCTCTCTATGCCACCATTTTAGTCTTAAAATAATACCACTGAACCCTAATGGACTTTATCCTGTGGTTTTCTCCTGGCCACAGTACAGGCAACGCAGGTTTGAGGACATTAACATATACCCTGCAACTCTAACCATTGGTCCGAAAGCACCATTTTAAGCTTAAAATAATACCACTGAACCCTAGTGGATTTTTCCCTGTGGTTTTCTCCTGGCCACAGTATATGCAACACAGGTTTGAGGACCTTAACAGATACTCTGCAACTCTAACCATCGGTCCGGAAGCCACCATTTTAAGCTTAAAATAATACCACTGAACCCTAGTGGATTTTTCCCTGCGGTTTTCTCCTGGCCGCAGTACAGGCAACACAGGTTTGAGGACCTTAACAGATACCCTGCAACTCTAACCATCCATCTGGAAGCCACAATTTTAAGCTTAAAATAATACCACTGAAGTATGTGTCCAGGTAAATAACTACTACATAAGTTAATCTTTTAATTAATGCTAGACTTTATAAGCACAACAAGAATTTACAGTGTTTTGTTTTTTTTTTGCTAGTCGCCACGAAAAGCAGATGCCAGCAGCTCCTATCTTTTCTCTTTGGTTACCCACTATCCTCATACTGTTTCTGTGTATATTCTCCTGTTCTGTACTTTACCCTTCCCTGAATTAATTTCAAGCCTATCTCATAACTGCCTTTCCTGGTGCACCTGCCCTATTTTACTGTCTTCAGATTCTTACATATTGATGTTTTTTTAATTTTTGCCCTGTTTTTAGCTGCTAGTAATACCTCTTTCTCCCCCTCCAAAGCTCCTCTCTATTGTAGCTTATTTTAACCATACAGCACTGGATTTGCTTCAAGTAAATCTACTTGTGTAACTTGAGGCCAGTGTCCTTTTGTAAGCTTACTTCTGTTCATATTTTATTTCTTTTTATTTTATTTCTGGTGACTATACATTTAGAAACTTTATATCCTTGTCTTTCAAGCTAGTTTTTCACTATCTTTTTCTGATTGTTTCTATGACTTTATATTGACCAGGGTGCTATCCCCGCTCCATTCACCCCCACTATGCTCGAGCTCACTTTGCTCGCCTACCCTACCCCCATTCCCACCCACACTCATTACAATTACCTTTATACCTAACTATCCCTCCCTTTCCTGTCCCACTAGCCACTATAATTCCACTTCTTGCCTATTGCCACAACCACCTTACTAATCTGTCAATCTTGTCAACACCATTTCCTCTATACCACTGTCTCTACCTACTCTATCTGACCATATTTTATTCCAACATGTATTATTTTCTAATATCTTCTACACTACTCCTTATTCTCTCTATCTCAACCTCTTACCACTCCAATATCTCTGACCTACTCCTATGTTCACCACCTTCTCACTCATACAACATATATCCTACTACTTCATATTTTACTATCTCCCCTAATCTCTTTACTACCTCTACCTCAAGTCTATATAAACTATCCATGATACAGGTTTTTAAACCTTCCCGCAAAGCTAAGTCAAAACTATACAAACTCCATCTAGCATCTACTACACACTCTCTCCTCACTAAAAACCTACTTTGTTCTGGAGATATCCATCCCAACCCTGGCCCTTCTTCTCTCCTCAAACCTACCTCTACACTGCCCCATTCTTACTCCTCTAACAGTCACCAACCTCAGTCACAATAATCATCTCCATCCAAATACTTAGCTATTTACTCATTGAATATTCAGAGTCTAGCAAATAAAGTCACTGAGCTGCACTCATGGATAGCTCTCAATACCCCTCGCATCCTCTCCCTATCTGAAACCTGGCTCAAGCCACAAATCTCAAATAGTGAAATACTCCCACCAGGTTATAATATCTTCCGAACTGATAGACCTGTAAAAAAAGGTGGTGGCGTGCTCATCCTCTACTCAAACAACCTTAACCTCTCACCATACCCTTCCTCAATTCCTGACTTCCTCCCAGCTGAAATCATCATCCTTAACTGCCATCTGAATCCCCACAAAAAAACTTGCAATTGCCTCTATCTACCTTCCTCCTGGTAACAATCTGCCCATTCTTGAAAACATCCTATCCTGGTTCTCTCACAACATACCATATGAGACACTTATCCTTGGTGATATCAACATTGATTGGTCCAAACTCACAACTGACTCCCCCCAACTCAGTATCCACCTATACAGCTTCCACCAACTTATAACATCTCGCACTTGCTTCCATAAAAATTCCACTTCCAGCTCCATCATAGACTGGATCCTTATCAATTCCCCCCACCAATACCACAATCCCACCACCTTACCTGACTCCCTCAGTGATCATCTCCCTACCGCCATCTTAAGACACTACTCCCATATTCTTAAACCCCACCTTATCAAAGACTGTTGAAAACTATTGACTTTCAATTCATCCCAATTTAACTCCATTCTCCACAACATAAATTGGTCCATCCTAAAACACCTCCCCCTAAACAATGCTGTAAGCACTTTCAATAGCATCTTCATGAATACTCTAAACTCCTTAACTCCCTCTAGGAAGATCAGAGTAAATCAAAGCATGCTCCCTGGCTCTCCAAAGAGACTAGGTCCCTTATGAAACAAAGAGATTGTGCTTGGAAAGCCTGGACTAAAACTAAACAACCACCTTTTCTTCATAAATACAGGCAACTGAGGAACCTTGCAAAAAAAATACAACTAATGACAAAAAGTTATATACTATAGCTCTGCTCAGCTTAACAACAAATCCAATCCTCAAAAATGTTCAACTCTCAACAACATCCTCTATCCTGGAAAGCCCTCTAATCCCTCCCCATACCCTAACTCTTCTGCTCAGGAAACAGCTACCCTCCTGAATAAAAACTTTATCCCACCACCTTACCCAACTCCCTCAGTGATCATCTCCCTACCACCATCAATTTTTATTAAATTACTGTGCAATGATATATAATCTTAATCATCACAGTAGAATAGGAACAACTTGTAATGAAAAAACTAATAAAATTGATGATAAAAAAATGAATTCAAAACATTTTAACCTCCACCATGGAATAAAATATTCCAGGCTTGATGAAGAGTTCATAAAATAATAACACCATGTTACTACCAAATGCCTTGTTGCTGCTACTTCTTTGTATACATTCTAAGGTTTTCTAAATAAAGGCTTTATGTTCTTTAAAAGTATTAAAATATTATAGAATAAAACAAACTGTTCATTAAATCAATATATAATAAGATCTATCAAGTAAGATAATTTCCATTTTTAATATCAGGGATAGTTATTATGGGATATAATATAATATAATATAATATAATATAATATAATATAATATAATATAATATAATATAATACAATATAATATGAACTATGGTTATGGGATGTATTAAGAAACAGCATAATATGACTAAGAATACCTTTATAGAAGCAAATATTTGAACTACTAAATGGATGACATCCTAGCCTATATGTGTGACTTTGTATAATAAACAATCTATGCATACTATGCTTTATAAAAAGGCTGTGTATTAATGTCAGTGTTAGTAACTAACCTGTTTTGAAATACTCTCACACCTATACATTAACTTCTAAACTTATATTGATCACAAAGTCTCATCTAAAGTCTCATATAATTGAGAAAACAGCTGATTTAAATTAGGGTATTAGCATTTGTATTCATCATTAAGGAGACTGGATTAAAAACAAATGATTAGAGTCTGTATTTTATACAAAAAGTATAAGCTGTCTTAATGAAAATGTAAGTGTTACAACATATATTATTTCCAAATCCCTATATAACGCATATATCTGAATCATCTTATTAGTAAAGTGGTGGTGTAATTTCTAGTATGAAGGAATGCTATGACTATAAAAAGCATAGTTTTCAGACATACATTTAAAATAATTAAAACAGCTATAGAGAAACTAGGACAATTCAAATAATATTGTAAACATGCAAACAGATTTCTATTCAGTTATTGTATGTATATTTATATACTGTGTTTATGTTTTAATAAGTACAAGATTTATGTATCCCACATCAATATATGCACTCAATGTGCATCATGTCACTTGATTCCCCCCACCAATATTTAAACAAATGCTGCAGATGTATACATTAAAACTAATCCATTTTAAATCTATAAAACTCTTATATAATGCTTATGTTATTCACAATTTGATTCTTTAGTACTTTGACATAAATATAAACACATATAAGTTTAAAAAAGTCATATTTTTGCATTTTGATTTGGGGTTCCATTTGTTTCCTGCTTTTGAAAGGTTAATGGTCACACTGCACTTCCTCTCTAACTCGTGAACTGTTTGGGATGGCTTCCCAGTGAAGCAGAGATGCCAAGCAGCTTGAGGCAAGCTAAAATCTTCTCTAAATTCCTCTGCCACATTTTGGTGGTAATAGGGACAAAGAAGGGAGTCTTTGAATACAGAATACGTGTGGATTTTTTTCTGCAAGCTGCATATTCACAGAAAAAAAATGTTTTAAAACTTCAAGTGGGCAAAGAAAGTAAAAAAATCATTATAACATCACTACAAATAAGAAATTATCTTTAAAACAACACTACAGTTCTTATATTTTATCTCTGTGTCCCTTTATCAACACAGATGTATAAAATAATGTATTACTTAATAAATAAACAGTAAAGGGTTTTAAAGCATTCCTATTTCCACATGTAATCTTTCAGCAGTCCAGGGATTTTACCATCAAGTCTCCTTTTATTTGAGTTACTATGTTGCTAATTATTTTATAGAGGAAACAGAGACTAGGAAGAAAAGATAAAAAGGAATAAACATTATTTAAATATAATATTTTCCATTTGATTTATGACCAATTAGTTAAAATAGGCTTATCATTATATACTTTGCTCCCTCTAGTGAAAAAAAATACAGTTTTATCTTAACAGGGAAACAACTATTTTTAAAATAAAATGTTGTAATAGAAGAAAAAGGAATTACCTTTAGTTGATTTCACTGAGAAGAAAATTTCATACACAGACTATTTAAGAGGTAAATAAATAACTAATATGATTTTACTTATCACTGAGCTTTTTTGTCTCTTTAACTATCCAGTCATTTCTAATAGCCTGTCTTTTGAAAGATACACTTAGGTCCATATCTGCAGTAGAGTCAAGTAGTTTGTTTTTCTGGACAGAAGATATTGCTTCATCCAAGGTATGAAAAGTTTTCTTCCCTTCTGGTAAGAATAGTTTCAGTTTTGCAGGGTAAACTAGTTGAGTTTTTATTCCATCTTTCTTCAGTGATTTTAACACAAGGATAAAAGCTTTGTTTTTTTGAAACCTGCAAGGAGGAATAGTCATTATTAAATCTAATGAAAGCATCACCAAGTTTTATGGGAGAAACAGACCAGGCAGTTTTCAAAACTAGATCCTTAACTAGAAAAAAAAAACTTGACAATTATAGACCTTGAATGTGATAGTTTTTTGCTTGGTGTTACAGCACTCAGGGCTCCATGAGCCATCTCTATGCCAAAATGAGAGGGCTTCGGGAATGTCATTGTCATAATGTTGCAAAGTCCGCAGATAATCACAAGTGTCCCATACAGTATATGTACACAGGAATCAGGGATACAAATGGAAGGTAAAATGGGTAATGAATGATAACTCCATACAGTTTCCAAATCCACCACCTTCCCAAGAACCAGTAGACATTAATGTCTAAATTAGTGAGGTGGTAAGTGGGAATAAGCACCAGTAAGCAAGTGTAAGCACTATTAAGCAGTAGTAACTGGGAGTAACCATATGTAAGCAGTAGTAAGTGATACTAAGCATATGTAAGCAGTAGTAAGTGGGAGCAAGCATATATAAGCAGTAGTAAGTGAGTTTAAGGCTGTTTGCACAGGGGTAAGAAATACGCACACAGGTTAAGCAATATTGAAGCTAACTCTCTGTAAGCATATTTAACCAGAGGTTAGCATTGTTTATCTTTGCGCAAACCTGCACAAACCTGCTTACAATTGCTTAA
Source organism: Protopterus annectens (assembly GCF_019279795.1). Taxonomy (NCBI): domain Eukaryota; kingdom Metazoa; phylum Chordata; order Ceratodontiformes; family Protopteridae; genus Protopterus; species Protopterus annectens. The sequence goes on along the minus strand of NC_056725.1, from coordinate 978,489,239 downwards.
AAGTGCCTTAATCACTCTATATGCATCAGCCGCTGTTCTGGCCAGAAACAAAATAAACAGCCTTTAGAGGTCCTGAACCCAGGACCCTGTACACTATAGTCACAGTAGTTAACCACTAAGCCATCAAAGCAGTACATAAGACTGAGGTATCACCAAACAGATCCTCACTACAGGGAATTCAAACTGAACATGTGAAAGGAATCTATCTACAGTTTTATGTTGTATAACCTACTACATAACATAAATATGGGAACTGGAGTACTGCATTAAGCCCAGATGTGAGGTGTCATTGTAATAAAGTGTTGAAATCCCCTAATAAACACAAGGACCCCATACAGTATATGTACACATGAATCATGGATACCAAACACATATATAACATGTAATGTATAATAAATCAATACCACAATGCAAATATAATGCAACTTAAATATTAAGCAATGCTAAGCATTGCACAGCCCAGCTTAGTAGGTGTAAGCAATGTGTAGGCCAGCTAACTCAGTCTGCCCATTGGTATACCCCTTTAAGCAATGCCAACCTTAGATAAGGAGGTTTGCCCATAGCTTAGCCTTTTCAAAACCATCCAATCACTGCAAAGTGCAGGAAACCGGCCCTATTTAAACACAACATGCGGGAATACATCTCATAACTGCTTGTAGCTTCCCCTTGTAGGCACTGTATCTGGAATGGGAGAGGGTGTGTGCTTCCGGGCACAGGGCTGGGGCATCCAGGAGTCCAGAGTCATGGCAGGACTCCTTGTGAAAGACCATGATGTGAAACTGCTGCAGGGTGAGTACCAGGGTTCCCAGTACAAAGCAGATGCCTGGGATCATCTTGCCCATGACCTCAACAGTGCCACTGGCATACCCCAAACTGGTGAGTAGGTCTGGAATCACTATGCCGACCTGAAGCGGTGAAAGGGGGATCTCTTGGATCAGTGGATCCAAGAGGCTAGGAGGACAGGGGAGGTCCCAGCTGTGTGTAAGCATCAGTCCACTACCTGTTTAATAATTGCCAGCTCATGTATATTACGGATAGGTATGGCTAAATATTCCTCTTATGTCTTTCACAGTGGCAAGTGAGCAGGCTATGAACCAGGAGGCCCATGGATGTCACTTGGAGCGGTTGCGACATGAGGCAGGTTAGTAATACTCTTGCATGTACTGTCATAGGAAATAAATCTAAAAGTAGTAGTAAGTTAATTGCCTGTATAAAACCTGTATTGTTTAAGGCATGTACTGCATAAATCAGAGAATATGCTAGGAAGAGTCTCATATAGGTTGTATGTAAATAAAAGCATAATAGCTTGTCAATAAAGGTCTAACTGCTGGACTACATGTGTTTACTCTGGTATCATATGGTAATGTAGATTTGCAATCACCTAATAGTACTGTTGTATTAAGCACTGTTACCCACACTGTGCGACATAAATAAAATGTGTAGGAATGTCTGTATATGACTGGTGTAATCCCAAGAGGTTGTATAGTACAACTGAGAGATACATAGACAGAAAACAGTGAAAAGACAGACAAGAAAATCCAAAAATCACACTCAACTGAGACATTAACTGTTTTTAGCACACACAGCCATGGTTCGAATCCTGGGAGAGGTAGTAGGCTGCATACAAAATCATACCCCACAACTGTACAGATATGTCCTGAATGTCCAGTAAATTGGCCCATATCTGTTACCTGTCACCCTGTCCCTCTGGGAAATCAGTGGGATGATCCGAGACATGTAGGCAGCAAACAAGAAATACAACTGATTGTCAGACATCCATAAGAACAAACCTGTCACTCTAGCAACTCCCCAAAATGTTATGAGAATAATAAGCCAAGTAAGTCCCATTTACACCCCCATGTTGTCAAGCTGTGACCAGAGTGTGTACAGTAACAGAGTTAGATGTATGTGCATAATACTAATGTGGAATCTGGAAATTTGTGTGGCAACATTCAGGTAGTGCTAACAAACATTGCTCCCACAGGTCTGTCAGATATGAACACTGTGTCTAGAAATAAAAGATTGATATCCTGTACTGGTACTGTTTACTCTGGTATTGTATGGCATTGTTACTGTTGCAGTTGCTCTGAATAATAAGGTATCACTCATCACTGTCACCCACACTGTGCTACATAATATAACTGTCTAGGAAATCCTGTATAAGAGTGTTGTAATACAAGGTTAGAATGTAAAACCACAGGAGAATTATAGACAGAAATCAGATAAGAGATACACTGCAATATCTATGTAGCACACACAACTGTGATGGACAGTGTTTTATTTTTAGGAGACACAGCCATGGTCTGAATCCTGGGAGTGGTAGCAGGCAGATTCATACCCCACAACTGCACAGATATGTTCAGAATGTCCAGTAAATCGGCCCATATCTGCTGCCTGTCCTCCTGGGAAATCAGTGGGATGATCCTAGATGTTTAAGCAGCAAACAAGAAATACAACTGATTGTCAGACATCTATGAGAAGAAACCTGTCACTCTAGCAACTCCCCAAAATGTTATGAGAGTAATAAGCCATGTATGTTCCATCTACACCCCCATGTTTTCAAGCTGTGATCAGAGTGTGTACAGTAACAGAGTGAGACATATGTACATAATACTAATGTGGAATCTGGTCATTTGTGTAGCAACATTCAGGTAGTGCTAACAAACATTGCTCCCACAGGTCTGTCAGATACGAACACTGTGCATAGAAATAAAAGATTGATATCCTGTACTGGTACTGTGTACTCTGTTATTGTATGGCATTGTTAGTGTTGCAGTTGCTCTGAATAATAAGGTATCACTCATCACTGTCACCCACACTGTGCTACATAATATAACTATCCAGGAAATCCTGTATAAGAGTGTTGTAATTCACTAAACGTTTAAGAGGGCAATAGTCAAAATATGTTCCGGTTCACCTGCATGTGGTCAAAACATGCCCAGAGTCTGTGCAAAAGAGATGGACAGGTATGTGCATAACATCAACCTGGAATCTGGGAGTATGTGCAGAAACAGTTAGTTAGTGTTAAACAATTCCTCCACAGGTATACCAGATAAGAGGTGTATACTCCAGTTAAAACCAGTTTATGCATATAGTTGTCGACAGCCATACCACTATCCAAAGTAAGGCAATAGGGTAGTGTACTAATACTTGTAAGGTACAGATAACAGCACTAACAAGCAAAGTAATGCAAACTACAGGAATATACTAGTTGTTAATTGACATCTTTCTCTCCCCCCACCATATCTGCAACAATAAACTAAATACCCAACTCAACTGGTATGTGCTGACTTAACTGCAATGTTGGGACATATGTCCTATTGTTTGATAATTATTTAAATCTGTCTATATGCATGTGCTATGTTGAAATACTCCAACACTGGTGGCATGGTGCCATCAATGTACCTGCATGCTGTTGTAATTACCACTGTGGTCCCATATATGCATGTGTTCTGTTTGATATGCAACTGTTCCATATCTGGTGTTTGGGTTAATGGTAATATATATGCATGCTGTTATACCTAATCCTGGAATGTGTTGACTATTACTAACCCACATATGTTGATAAAAAATAAACACCATAGCACATATGGGAATGTGGGTCCCGGCAGACCCACTTGTCCCACCTCAAGCACGTCTGGTGCCCACCCCGGGACTTCCTTGTCTGCTGATCCTGCACCACCTTCTGGTGGAACTGCCTCAGGGGATGGGTCTCGCCCCCCCCCGGGAGCAGGCGCGAACAGGACACTGTCACTCGTCGCCAGGTCTGGGGAGTGGTGCATAGCAAGCTCCACAGGGAGTATGGAGATCTGCAATGCCAGCTTGAGGGCCATGTGTCACGACTAGAGAGTTGGCCTGGCTCTCCGACTCAGCCCCCAGCGCATCCACCTTCGGGACTGCAAAGGTGCAGTGGTGACTGCCCAAGGGTAAGGACCTCAGTCCCACTGTTTCCACTAGGGGACTCATGGGCTTCCAATTTCCCAACACCCCTCCCCATCAAGGTGTTTACCCCCTACATGTGTCATATATCACCCCTGTATGCATTTTGTTTGTTTCGTCTGTTAACCTACCCAACCTACTTCCACAAATATACCTACTATCCCTCCCCAACATCCCACTCTCACCTGAAAAAAAGGGCAATCTGTTCCCAAAAAAAAAAAATCTCGCCCCATACATAGTTGTCCATTTTGTACACATGTCCAATGGACACATGTA